>NC_087220.1:59561556-59579971 GCF_015104395.2 Macrobrachium nipponense
TGATATATACTAAATGGACCACACTTAGGAGAGGAAGAAGAGAGAGAGAGAGAGAGAGAGAGAGAGAGAGAGAATGTCTTCGACTCACCAGCACAACAGTAGTCCATTCCTCTCATTAGATAGAGGATAATCTCAGGCTTTCATTCAGATAACAATCAATGTTCTTTGTAGAATTAAGAGGGACTTATGCCAGCACGGAACCTTAGCCAAAGGGCAGTTGTGGACTACCTCTGGACTCTGTTGAGCCAACGGAGACGGCGTGTTAATGGTCCACCAGTCATTGTAAAAAATTTTAAAAACCCCATTCATTATAATGACCATGTCTACCGTACATGATAATGAGGACTTCGTAAATTCATTGTTGTAATATTATTATTTCACCTCGTCATAATAATAAAAATATAATAATGGAACTATTACCTCATCATTCACCATAACCTACAAAGAGGCAATATAATTATAAAAAGACAAACAATATAATGGTAAAGAACGCATCCAGATACACTGATCTTCAAAGAGAACGCCTCTCCTAAAGTCTGGGTTGAGTCTTGCTTAGAATATTCATAAATCCTTTTTATTAACAAAAAATTCTTCTCAAAAAAATACAAAAGTGTATTAAAGGACCAAATCATCAAAATACACATAAAAAAATAAATAAATATATAAAAATAAAAAAAAGAATAAAAATCATTATCCAAAATACACCTAAAAATAGAAAACAACAAATAAAAACAAAGAATAAAAATAAAAATAAAAAAACGCCATCCAACCCATCCTTACAGATCACGCCATGGGGAAGCAGTGAGATGAAGGGAGGGGGGGGGGGGGGGGGGGGGGGGGTGGGGGGGGGGGGGGGGGGGGGGGGGGGGGGGGGGGGGGGGGCTGGCTGGCTGCTTTTGTTTTGGAATGGGGAAGTGAGGGGGGAGGGCTATGATGCTGGAAAAGAGAACACGAGGTTGGGGATGGTGCTGGAAAGACTACCAGGGATGGAATTCTCCCGGTAAGGGACATTGAAGTCGGGAATGGTGCTGGAAAAGGACAACGAGCCTGAGAAGTGGTCCTGGAATAAGGCAACTAGGCTGAGAATGGTCCTGGAAAAGGACAAAGAGGCTGTGAAATGGTGCTAGAAAAGGACAACGAGGCTGGGAAATGGTTCTGGAAAAGGACAACGAGCTTGGGAAATGGTCCTGGAATAGGACAAGTAGGCTCGGAAATTGGAAAGGGTGCTGGAAAGGGATCAATGGGTTCAACAAATAGTGCTGGAAAGGGTCAACGAGATTGGGAGTGGGTGCTGGAAAAGCCTACGAGATTGGCAAATGATTCAGGAAATGGTTCTGGAAAAAGTCGATTCGGTTGGCAAATGGAGCTGGAAAGAGCCAATTACGTTGGCAAATGGTGCTGGAACGAGCCAACTGAGTTTAGCAAATGGTACTGGAAGGAGCCAATTGAGATTGGCAAATAGTACTGGACAGGCCAATTGAGATTGCAAAATAATGCTGGAAAGAGCCAAAGAGATTGGCAAATGGTGTTGGAAAGAGCCTAAGAGATTGGCAAATGGTACTGGAAAGGCCAATTGAGAATGGAAAATGGTACAGGAAAGGCCAATTGAGATTGGCAAATAATGCTGCAAGGAGCCAACGACATTGGCAAATGCTACTGGAAAGACGCTGGAAAACAAAAACAAAAAGCATGGAAAAGGAAGGGTTGATGCTGGAAAGAGACCACGCGGTGGGTAGTTGTTGGCGTAAGATGTACAAAGGAAAGGAATGGAAAGAGATAAAAGGGAGGAAGGACCAGAAGACGATAAGATAGAACACGCAAGAGAAAGGAAATTAAAAATAAAGACGATGCCATAAAAGGAAAATAAAAAATAAAGAGGAAAGAAGGAGGAATAACGGAGAGGCAAAATAAAAATGACAAGTAGGGCATCAAGAGGGAAGGAGGAAGGAAGGGTAACTCGAGAGGACAAGAATGAAAGGAGGAGGGGGGGGGGGGGGGAGGGGGGGGGGGGGGGGGGAAGAGGAGGAGCTCACTTGTGAGGAGGGGGAGATCTGATACCCCGCAAATATGGGACATCATCCCGGAGTGGCTTAACCTGAGCAGGAAATTAAAATCTTTTTCTTACTATTGAGAGAGAGAGAGAGAGAGAGAGAGAGACAGAGACTGCAGTGGCTGGCGTGGACTGGCAAAAAGATAAATTTGAAATTAAAGAAAAGGATATGTTTGTGTGTGTATGAGAGAGAGAGAGAGAGAGAGAGAGAGAGAGAGAGAGAGAGAGAGAGGCCGTGGATTGGTCAGAGAGATTAAAAAAGGATTAAATGAAAGTCGATGTGAGCGAAAGATTAAAGAGGATTCTGCAAAGAGATAATTAAGACTGAAAAGACATGAGAGAGAGAGAGAGAGAGAGAGAGAGAGAGAGAGAGAGAGAGAGAGAGAGAGAGAGAGAGAGAGAGAGAGAGAAGCATTTTAAGATTACATCATGTCAAAATACTTATCAAAACTGATGTAAGTGGCTCTCATTTTATCAAGTATATTTTGGATAATAATAATAATAATAATATTATAATCAATAGTATAACTAAAACGTATAAATAATCTTGACCAATCATCTTCCACAACATAAAACCCCATACAACCAAAATTACCATAACCTACAACACACAAAAATTAAACCTCATAAAAAAACTAAAAAAATCTTCCATATAAAACTCTGAAAAATATTAAGAAAAAAAAAAACTATATTCACAAAACTGTTGACAAAACCTTCCAATCAGTGTTTTGTCAGCCTGAGGAGGATTTGAATTCGTTTGGTCCAAAGATCAATTTTGTTTTTCGTGTGTATATGTTTTTTTTTTTTTTTTTTTTTTTTTTTTTTTTTTTTTTTTTTTTTTTTACATACCATAATCCAATTAGTTCTTTTTAAATACCAGTCCTGTTTTCATATGAATATTCGTTATAAGACGCTTTTTGTTAGTTTACTTTTGTGTGTTTTTTTTTTTTTTTTTTTTTTTTTTGCATATTTAATATTTTTTATCCAAATAAGTTTTGTGTGTAAGTTTTTTTATACGTGTAAGCTTTCTTTTACATAATATAAACGTCTAATGAAGAATTCTTTTTTAAATTTTTTAAATGTCGTCTCTGATGTTGACACGATAGAAAAAAGTCCCGACTTGAAAAAAATTGGCTTAAGTCGAGATACCTTAGTTTTTAGGTAAAGTAGTTATCGGGACTTGGAATAAGTCTGTTGTTTTTTACAATAATAATAATAATCATCATCATCATCATTATCATCGTCATCATCATCATCTTCATCATCGTCTTTACTGTTGTATCTCTGCCGTTTCTTTTCGCTATTATCTTTATTTTTTTGCTTAGTCTATTCCATTTATTATCATCACTACTTCTTTCATTAAATAAGTTATTTCTTAAAAGAGAGAGAGAGAGCACTTGACAATATAATCTGAGGAAACAAGAATAATTAACTATTTAATCTGAGAGAGAGAGAGAGAGAGAGAGAGAGAGAGAGAGAGAGAGAGAGAGAGAGAGAGAGAGAGAGAATATGTATGTTCCCAGGTCCTCCTGACTACAATAACTGCCAGATCAGGCTACCTTAAGCCTACCTCTTACCTGGGCTCATCTTAAGGGAAATTGATGAGTAGCCATAAATCACTATCTAAGTAGTCTTCCCCCTGTGGCAGTATTGCCAATTATCTCCTAATGGGAGTCACAGCGTTGCCACACGACTTAGTGAGTAGATTTCTTATACAAAATGAGGTTATTTAGTTAGATGGACGTTAATGTGTCTTTATCCTATTACAAACAATAGACATATTTTTAATTTCCTCATATAAATTAGTCTGAAGTCAAATCAGTTGTGGTAAACATTAATTTTAAAAGGAGTTTTGCCATAGCAGCTTTGGTAACACTGTCGAATTGTTTACAAACATTACAGTGTTGCCACGTTACCCCAGGCGATGGTGCCAAGTGTCGCTAGATGACTGTGTCAAAGCAATTTAATAAGATATATATATGTATAATCGATATTATATATATCATTTAATCGAAACAACTGGAACGCGATCTTAACAGCTAATGGAATGCGGATCAACAAGAATAAGACAGAGATCATGCACCTATCACGAACACCAAGTAAAATAGATGTAGAATTAGAAGGTCAGACATTGAAACAGTGTAGAAATTTCAAATACTTAGGAGTAGAGTTTAGTGACCAAAACGATTCAAAACTGGAAATAACTACCCGTATACAGAAATTCAGTAACAATCTGTATCTGCTCTACCCACTAATGAAAGACAGAAATATACCTCGCAAAGTGAAAACCATAATATACCTCTCTATTTTAAGACCAATATTGACTTATGGCCATGAATCATGGACATTAACATCAAGAACTAGAAGCCAACTTCAAGCAGCTGAAATGAAAGCCCCAAGACTCATAAAAGGTGTAACAAGACTGGATAGGCTACGAAATGAAGACATTAGAAGAGAACTGGGAGTGGAGGGATTACTAGATTTTGTGGAGAGAGGACAGCTTAGATGGTTTGGACACACCAAAAGAATGGAGGAGGAGCGATATCCTGTAAGGTTTTTGAATGGACACCGGAAGGAAGGAGACCGGTAGGAAGACCAAAAATGAGATGGCTACAAAACATAGAGAGAGGAGTAGAAAGGAGAGGCTCCAGTTTGCGGGAAGTTGATAAGATGAGGCTCTATGATGATCGCCAAGAATGGAGACAGTTCCTGAAGCAGGACGACTGACCGGCCTGGAGGCCTACCTGGCGTCTGGTGAGGTGAGAATATATAATCGACAATAAATTTCTAACTCCCTTCGAGACTGAACTATATCAGTTAGAAGCGCCCTGACTTATCAATTGAGAATCAACCTCTCTCTCTCTTTCTCTCTTTCTCGTCGAAATGGGGTCAGGATAAACTGCCAAGGCTCAAAATAACATAAATTAGTACCGAGAGAGAGAGAGAGAGAGAGAGAGAGAGAGAGAGAGAGCCATGACAATTCTGTAATCTTTAAATGCCGAGAGAGAGAGAGAGAGAGAGAGAGAGAGAGAGAGAGAGAGAGAGAGAGAGAGAGAGAGAGAAATATGACAGGAACAAAGGGATTCAAATTATTCATATATATATATATATATATATATATATATATATATATATATATATATATAATGTATAACTGAATCACGAAAGTTAGGAACGTGATAAATCCATAAATAAAGATATATGCCAGGAAGGAAAAATAAACGTCCTTTACTAAGCAGTAAAGTTTCTGCTTAGTTAAAGGACGTTTAACGTCGAAAGGTCTCGCAGGTCTCCTTCGTTTATTTTCCTTCGTGGCATATCTATATATATATATATATATATATATATATATATATATATATATATATATATATATATGGATATATGGTAGTAGTAAAAAAAACCAACAAATGGTGCAAATAGCCTCTTATAAATCACTAGATGATAAAAAAAAAAAAACATTTTGAGCGAAATACTGGTCTGACATACGACAGGAAGGGTGTGTAGCAGCCAAGCATATATCAGTGTAAAAACTGCTCAATATGAGAGAGAGAGATGGGGGAGGGGGGCAGGGGGAGCTTGTGAGCGAGAGTGAGACAGAATCCTACTCTCCCGCACTCACTCACTTTACTGAGGAATGTAAATTACTGGTTCCAAAACTGGCACCGGAACAGTCGCTCTCTCTCTCTCTCTCTCTCTCTCTCACCAATTCAACATTTTTTTCTTTTTTGTGAAACCAATCTTGTCCTATTTCTTTCAATATGATTGCTGCATTCCTCTAGTACGCCTCTCTCTCTCTCTCTCAATGAATAGTATATTCGTGGACAGCGCTGTTAGCAATTCAATAAATGCGAATAATAATAATAATAATAATAATAATATAATAATAATAATAATATATAGACTGACTGCTGCATTCCTCATTCATTGCTTCCTCTCTCTCTCTCTCTCCCTCAATAATATATTCGTGGACGGCTTCCTGAGTGCTGTTAACAATTCAATAAATGCGTAATAATTAATATTAATAATAATAACAATAATAACAATAAAATAATAATAATAATAAAATAATTAATTAATATTATTACATTATTATCATATATAGACATATAAAATACGTTTTGTTTTGTTCGTACCATACAATCCATCGCAGACGCATGCGCAGAACTGCGTCAACCACAAGCCCGCATAACCGCATGCAACAATGGCTCGCAAGACTATAACTTAACGGACTTCACCAAAGAATAAAAACAGTTTCCAAGTCGTACATAAGTAACGAAAGATAAGTTACCTTTCGACCGACGTGCGCCAAATTCAACCCTAAAATATGAGAGGGTCTCCAGCAGAGGTCAGTGAGAGAAGTCGCTACGTTTATACATATACATACGTGTATATGTATTATGTATATGCGATGAGGTCACTCTTTTATAAACTGAGAGCTGTTTGTATGCATTGACTGACCTCGAGAGCCCGCATGATATTTGCAACAATTGGGAATAAACGATTTTTTTTCAAATAAATGTTGACTGCATTTGCTAGAGGACCCTGGAGGTAATTATTCTCTCTCTCTCTCTCTCTCTCTCTCTCTCTCTCTCTCTCTCTCTCTCTCTCTCTCTCTCTCTCTCTCTCTCTACAGAATTGTTAAATATATACCACAATGCATGATTATTTGAAAGTTTTACATCACGTGATTGTCAATTGTGTGCAAATAAATGAATATAAAAAGTACAAATATGAATATATTTATGTATATAATGATATATATTTACATGTACATTGTGGGGTGGTGAATATTATTTTGTGCTTTTTATGTTCATAATTATTTATATTTGGCGGTGGATAATGTTAAATTATATTAAATAGTTTGTATATATATATATATATATAATATATATATATATATATATATATATATATATATATATACCTACATAAACACACTAACAAATAGTTAAAATAGAATTTACATTATCTACTGCCGAATATAATAACTTATGAACATAAAAGCACAAAAATAATAAACATTAAGTAAAAATAAACAAATAAATAAATATATTTACCCCCCAAAAACCCCTATCACAACAAAAACACACACGTCCCGCCAGACGAGAGAAAAAAAAAAAATAACAAAACCAAACCATTACCTATGTAACTGCTTCCCATACTAATAAAACAATGACATGGTAAGGGGTGCAACAGGATGAGTTTAAAAATAGCCTCAAGGTCTATGGGGACCCAGGGTTCTGGCAATGTCACATTAGCCATCATGGTTACGTAATTAGTCAGTTGCATATATATATATATATATATATATATATATTATATATATATATATATATATACTTCCTCCCACATCTCAGGAATCCTTCACAGGATACGCGGAGATCCTCCCAAGAGAAATAATAGGAAATTGTTCCACATTGTACAACGAACCTCAGCCAGTCTGGAGAGCAGAGGAACGGCCCCGTTCAATTGCTCGAATGAGGAAACGGAAAACGACCGAGTAGTTGCTATAACGAATTCCTAAATACTAAAGAACAAAAATACTTTCCGTATAACCGGATACATTACATCAACGCATCGATATAATACGAATCGGATACAACGTATGATTGCCGTGTTTTAACGGAAGTCGATTTTTTTTGTACACGGTAATCACTCGGGGGAGGGGAGTGGATGGGTCGGAGGGTAAGCGTGGGGGAAGGAGGAAGGTGAGGGGTCTATCACCTGTCTTTTCCGTCAACCTGTAAATCCCTAACGGGCAGAGAGAGAGAGAGAGAGAGAGAGAGAGAGAGAGAGAGAGAGAGAGAGAGAGAGATAATATGACAAAAGCAATTACAAGTATTAAAAAAATCATGAACAAATACCCCAACCTATTAAATAACACCAAATATACAACAACAAACAGCAGCAACTGTAATAATAATAATATGAAGAAGTTATAATCTAGAATAACATGATACTATATACACCCAAAAAATCGACGACTTTCCAATGTGTTAGCAACGAGTGTTGCAACAGCAAGGCATGACACGGCACAATCTCTCTATTACGCAGGCATCAGAGAAGAAGAGAGAAGAGAGAGAGAGAGAGAGAGAGAGAGAGAGAGAATATAAACGCCAATATCATGTGGGAATCCACATCTCTTCTGTTCAACAACGTAAAGAAAGAAGAAAACGGGATGACAGCTACGTGTCAAAATCAGCTGACGTCAAAATTCCCGATTCGTAGGGCGACAGGGAGAAACAGGAGACGCCTCCAGGCTTACAACTGAGAGAGAGAGAGAGGGGGAGGGGGGTGTAAGGGGGGGAGGTTGTCTCTGTGGCCATCCGAAGACCAGAGACAGACAATATAAAAGAGAATCGCTGACTTGCCGAATTAAAGTCACGGTCACTGTCCCCATTATTTAAAAGGGAGAGAGGGGAGAGGGAGAAGTAGGGACAAGTGGAGAAAGATAAAAGGAAGACGAAATAGAGACGAGTACAAAAAAAAAAAAAAGCAAGATAACACGTGAAGGGAGGAACGAAGGAAACACTTATTCGACATAAGGCGATCACATCTGAGAGCTGAATTGATACTGAATGTCGTTAGTTCTTACTGGTCATCGAACCAATCGTATATCTCAAGTATATATAAATATATACAATCCTTTTGAATTAACATAATCCTACCTTAATTTAACTTCACTTTATTAACAATATCTTAATTCCACAATTTTAAGCTGTTCCAACAATATATTAACAATTGAAGTGTTTACGAACTTTGTATTATTTCCGGCAATGTAAATGAATGAAAAAGATGGTTAATATATATTATATATATATATATATATATCTTATATATATATATATATAGATATATAGGATATATATACTCAGAAACTAGGAATTATGCCATGAATATTGAAAAAACTGGAATATTATGAACAAACCTTGTATTTAGATAGATACAAAAATAGTTGATATTTCAAATGTATAGCTTTGTTTTATATCAAAAATAGTTATATCAAATATATAAAAGATTTATATATATATATATATAATATATATATATATATATATATATGTGTGTGTGTGTGTGTGTGTGTGTGTGTGTGTAATATATAAATATTCTCGCACAACAAATTAAAGAAAGAACAACAAGAAATTGATTCATGTCCGAAAAACATGCCAAATAAATCTTGCAGGAGCAACGCAATAACTCCCACGTTCCAAAATGGACCTCAAAAGACAGCTAGTCTCGTCCCTTTATGGAATATCTGTTGCATAAAACATTAAAAGGTTCCAATATCCCCTTTTCCTTCCAGAATTCCAAGTTTATACTCTTCTCTTTTTTTATATATTCCAGGTTTTCGAAAGGTCACTCATATCATTTCCAGCTCTGGCCTTGCGGAAATTCATTCCTCTTCTCTCTCTCTCTCTCTCTCTCTCTCTCTAAGAAATATTGTCTCCTCACTTTTCTCCTTCTCCTGCTTCTTAATTATCGATTCATTGCTGCTATTTGGCCTCCAGGTTAAAATAGTTTTGTCCGAGATATAAATATAATTCTTTTTTTTTCTCTTTGTTATCGGGAATTTTGCTCAAAGGAAATAGATATCTCTTTAACATATAACTGTCAACTTATATATATATATATATATATATATATTATATATATATATATATATATATAGATATATATATATATATATATATATATTATATATATATATAGTATTATATATATATATATATATATATATATATATATTATATATATATATATATATATTATATATATTTTATATATATATATACATATACTATATATATATATATATATATACATATATATATACATATATATATATACTATACATACACGTTTCTATTTATTTAGAACTAGGCCTTTATAATACAGTTTTCCTTCTCTCCGCATCTCTATAATACAAACATATTTGCAAACAAGCAGAGCTATTACCCTTCTCTCTCTCTCTCTCTCTCTCTCTCTCTCTCTCTCTCTCTCTCTACTCTCTCTCTCTCTCTCTCTCCCAGCCAGTCTAAGACGACTTTTGAACTCTTCTCAAGTCAGCTCGACCTACCGTGACCGAAAACTCGTCCACTTCTGCATTACTTTACGGTTTCATCTGAAAGGCTTTACGAGGAGGGGGAGGAGGAGGAGGAGGGAGGAGGAGGAGGAGGAGGAGGCGGAGGAGGAGGAGGAGGAGGAGGAGGAGGAGGTGGTGGAGGTAGGAGGTTGAGGAGGAGAGGTTAAAAGTTTTCGAAGATTCGGCAACTTCCTTGTTTGTAAATTATATAAAAAAAATAGGCAATTCCAATTAGAAATATGTTTAGGTTTAATTTGCTTACTGAGAGAGGGAGAGAGAGAGAGAGAAGGATTTGCTACCTGAGAGAGAGAGAGAGAGAGAGAGAGAGAGCAGAGGGGAGAGAAAAAGAGGGAGGAGAGGGAGGAGAGAGAGAGAGAGCTGATAAAAGATCCTTTTACTAAACATTATATCTCTTTAAGCCTGCCAATATCAGAGGAACTTTTCTCTTTGATGAAATGGTTTCTGTTGATCAATATGCCTGGATTTTTGCCATCGGCTACAAGACTCAAAAATGTTTTTTTCCAAGTGCAAGGAAAAAAAAAAGAAAAAACTTTTCTCAAGTGGAAAAAAAAAACTTTTCTCAAGTGCATGACAAAAAAAAAGAAAACAAAAATTCTCAAGTGTAAGACGCCCAAAATATATTTTTCCTCTCAAGTGCCAGAAATAAATAATCCTTAAGTGCAGGACGGATAAAAAAAAAAAGTAAGACGCGAAAAAACCTTTTCCTAAGTGCAAGACGAGCAAGACCGAGAGAGAGAGAGAGAGAATCCTAGTATAAGACGCGAAAAAACCTTATCTCAAGTGCAAGACGAAACCGGTCGTAAGTGGAACTCAAAAACGTTCTCAAGTGTGCGAGACGCAAAACCGTTTTCAAGTGAAAGATGCAAAATCCCGACAAACCAACCCCCCCCCCCCTTACTGCAAGACGTAAAATACTATATATCTTTTTTTGGTGCAAGACAAAAACATCTTCAATGGCGCACAACGCAAAAACGCTCCTAAATGGGAAACGCAGAAACGCCTTCCTATGGAAGACGGAAAAACATCCCCAAATGTAAAGCGCACACAACGTTCCCGAGTGGGAGACGAGGAACTTCTCCACTTTGGACCCCAAACGTTCCCGCGTGGGTGGAGGAGGGGGGGGGGGGGGGGGCGGGGGGGGGGGGGGGGGGGGCGCCTGACAAGACATTATACAATTTCAAGGCATTTCAGTGACACATGACATAGCAATATTTCAACTACTTTTTTACTTCTTTATTTATTTATTTTATTATTTTTTTGCAACATTAGATTGTCCCTCTTACAGAGAAAAAAAAAAATACACACAAATATATATATATATATATAATATAATATATATATATATATATATATATATTATATATATCGAGCTACAATGTCCTTTAATATCTAATTCGCTCTACCTCGGAATTTATATATTTTCATATATGCTTAACCGAAGAGGAATTTTTTTCTCGATAATAGACTTGCCTGGACCCGGGCGCGAACCCATGGAGCCTTTCAAATCCAGGAACGTCAGTGAAGCTTTTTCAGTGCTGAACAAAATCTCTGCATTTCTAAGAAAAAACAGAAAGAGGAGAGAGAGAGAGAGAGAGAGAGAGAGAGAGAGAGAGAGAGAGAGAGAGAGAGAGAGACCTCTCAAATATGTCCAATGAAACACAAATTGAAAAATAAGTGTTTCTGAGTGTGACAGAGAGAGAGAGAGAGAGAGAGAGAGAGAGAGAGAGATCACAGGATATCAGGACAATTGTTCTTTGACAGAAAGTATTGATCCGTTAAACAAATAACAAAAGACAAAGGAATCCTATTGCTCAAGGATAGACGAGATATCTTTCTAACATTTTCACGAAGGACATAGAAAAAAATTTTTTTCCCTTTTTTCATGTTTCCCCTTGTACGAATTCCTATCATTAATTGTAAATTAGTTTTTTATTATTATAATTTTTATGTGCAGGTTTATTTTCAATATTTACGAATCATATAATTTCTCATTGTATGCCTGTGAATATTATTGATTGAAAACAAAAACATTTCGCATTTCCGTCAATTAGTTTCAAAATATTAATTATAATATCTCATTTTATACATAGGTATATTATTAATGAAAAATAAAAATCAATTCGCATTTCTATTAATCATTTTCAAAATATGGATCATATAATTTCTTATCTTGATTTATCTCATCGACTAAACAATACGAAAAAGCTATTTCCATAAAAAAAACACTAGATATTAAAACATTCTCCTAACTTATTCGTCTAAAAATAACTAAATAAAATAAAAAATAAAATAAAACATACAAAAACACTACAGATTATAACATTCTACTAATTTACCCTTCCCAAGAGAAGTAAATAAATTAAATACAAAGTAATAAAAAAACATAAAAAACACTACAGAAGATAATATTGTCCTAATTTATCATTCTCAAAAAACAAAAATTAAATTAAAAATTAAAAAAAACATAAGAAACACTAAAGTTTATTACATTCTCCTAATTTATCATTCTTAAAAAACATTAAAAAAACGCTAGAGATTACAACATTCTCCTAATTTATCCTTCTCAAAAAAAAGAAAAAAAGAAAACTTCCATAACTCCTTCAAGGACAAACGAGTAAGTATGAAGGTCGCCTAGAGACGCCTTACGAAACACTATTCAAAATATATACTGCACTTCAGTACGAATTACGCATCAAAGTCTGGTTCCCAGAAGTCCTCCTCCTTCAGGTCAGCGTATGTATTCTTAAGGGCCTCCCCGAAATCTCTAAAGGGCCTGCCTGCTAAGGACGATACCATGGCAAAACATATCCTTTCCACAGTTCTCGTAAATTCGTTATAATATTTCAAGATCTTCCCAAAACATTTATTTTTAAAAAATATCCATGGGGCGTTTATTTTATTTTCAAAATGTTATACTTCTTTATTTTCCCATGTAATGTTTAACTTTTTTTCTTTATATTTGTTTATTTATGTTTTTTTCCACTGTATTCGTGGGATTTTTTTATGTATATTTATGTATATTTGTTCTGCTCTAAATATACTAGCCGGCGATCAAAATAGTTGGAATATTTGCTTTAAGACTCTCTCTCTCTCTCTCTCTCTCTCTCTCTCTCTCTCTCTCTCATCTCTCTCTCTCTCTCTCTCCACCAGCTTAAACAAATTCCTACGAAAAAAAAAAAAAAAAAACGGGACTCCCTCTTCACGGATTAAAGCATTCCCATTCCCACTGGAATGAAATGTTGGAATCGCTCTTTGTGAAAAAAAATAGAACATACGGTGGTGCTTAGAAAGACGACAATTCCTACAAATTCCTTCCTCTGAGAGAGAGAGAGAGAGAGAGAGAGAGAGAGAGAGAGAGAGAGAGAGAGAGAGAGAGAGAGAGAGAGATATGCAACATTATTTTTATGTTGGAGTAAAGAATTTTGTTTTACGAATTTATATATATATATATAATATATATATATATATATATATATGTATGTGTGTGTGTGTGTGTTTGTATAAAATCTCCCACATGCTTATTCTGTGCCTTTCCATGTTAAATCTAAAGTAAGCAATCATTGCTAAATTATCAATAATTAGTTTTACATATTATTATAATTTCAATGGTGCTATTTGTCATATATTCACCCGAGTAAGTTATATGTAAAGTGTTGTCAAACAGTGAATTATATCATGTCAATGTCATTAATTCTTGCCATAATGTTTAATAATATCAATAACACATGGCCTATCTTATATTAAGTCATTTTTGAAATCAATAATTCTTCATAAATATTTAAAAATGACAATATTAATATGTTGAAGAGAGTATTCCATAAAAACAAAAAAATATTGTTTATAAAACCATAAAAGTAAGTATTTTTTTACTCCAGCACTATATATAATATAATTATTACCAATTATGCAAATTATATAATTAGATTACGAATTATGCCAATTACATAATTATTAATTTAGTTGTTTTTTCTTCAATGACGTTCAAATATAATTCAGCCTGACATAACTTTTCATTACAGTTAAAATTAATTCAAATGATAAAATAATCACCACTAATTCTCAATCTCTCTCTCTCTCTCTTTCTCTCTTCCAGGAGCCCGCTGGAAACGATGGACACCTCTGGAATGCCGTATTTGGTACCAAGACCCTTCAAGGCTAACGCCAAGCAAGGGCTCTGGAATCCTGGAAAGTGACTCACGGATTACCCCCGGCCACCCTCACCCTCCCTGGTGATTGAGGTTACCTTTGTGGACGATGCTGGAAAACATCTGACTGACTGGAACTCTTTTCTGGAAAACGTCTGAGCGACTGGAACTTTTTTCTGGAAAACACCTGGCCAGCTGGAATTTTTTCTGGAAAACGTCTGACCAACAGGATCTTTTTTCTGGAAAACACCTGGCCCGCCGGAAAATTTTTGGAAAACATATGACCAACTGGATCTGTTTTCTGGAAAACATCTGACCAACTGGAACTTTTTCCTGGAAAATACCTGACTACCAGAAACTTTTATTCTGGAAAACATCTGACCGACAGAAACTTTATTCTGGAAAACATCTGACGAACTGGAACTCTTTCCTGGAAAACAGCAGACCAACAGAACCAACTGGAATCTTTTTTTCTTTTTGGTTTGAACAAATGATACATCTTCCGTTGAATGTTTCAGCCATTTTTTCAACCAAGATTGCAAACTGTCTCACCAATTCCTACATCTCCAGGCACTCTAGCCTCAAGACGAACATTGTTCCAACAACGAGAACTTCCTGGAAACAGGAGGTTCCAGCCTAGCTTCAATGGAATCTGGAAAGAAGCCGAGACCTTTGAAGAAAAACTGGAAACAGAATAAGAATCCGATTGAATATGGTAAGTATAGAATATGCGTTTCAATGTACCCTCCAAAGACAAAAAAAACTCAGTTCACGAAACATTAGATAAATAAAGGTGATCTATAACGGCTATGTGGTTGAATGTCCCTAAGACGATCATGAAAAATGAATAATAAATTAAGACAGTTAGAATCTAACTGATGAACTGATTCTAAGAATGAAAGGTAGGTCTACAGGCTGAGGAATGAACAATGTGCCAAGAAAAGAGTAAAAAATATATAACAAACCACGACAAGGAACCATAATTCTAAAACAGCAAATTTTGACGAATAAAGGCAGAATAAAATATCACCGGATATAAACAGGCAGTTTAGTGATAAGGCGAAAGATTATTTTTTTTTAAATGAGAAATGTTTGACAGAAGATAACTCTGCGAGGAGACAAGCATCCCACACCAAAATAAAACCTTTTGAGAGAGAGAGAGAGAGAGAGAGAGAGAGAGAGAGAGAGAGAGAGAGAGAAGAGAGGTTCGACGGACGTTTATATATATACTTCCTGTATATTAACAGTGGATGAAACCACTCATCTTTGCGGTCAGTTATGCCTGGCGGAACTAAGTACGCGCTCCTATAACGACTTCCTCCTTGTGACGGTGACAACATACGCACATGCGCGTGCATGTATACACACACACACACACACACACAAAAACAAGGAAACATTTGTAGTTTTTGCACGACAAACATCAATGAGATAGGGCAGCCTTAGTACCAGTCACTAGCCCAAGCCAGATTAAGACGGGGAAAAAATTAAGAATGTAGGCTTAGGCGTCACCACTGAGGAAGAGGCTATAGGCCTATATATACCATTCCATGAAAAATAAGGCAACTTATAATCATTATTATTATTAGAGGTAGGAGTAGTACTAGTTGAATCATACTGTCAAAACAGAAGACAGAAAGGCCCGCCTACTGAGACGCCACGTACCGCTCCGTAACTCAGACCCAATAATACCGATTTATCAGCAATATACCAGAGAGATGTTACACAAAAGATATGATATAAAAAATCAGTAACGCGAACGTCTTAACCGTGATATATACAGTACGTTAGACCCTATCAAAACATACCTTCCACGACACCCGTGGAATTAACTAGGGTGTTTTCGGACACATGCGAAATCACACTTATTTGTGCAAGTGTGACAGAGATGGGGCGAAGGTATTTAATCCTTTATTTATTTAATTCTTTATTAAATTCCATTATTTAATTTTGGATTTAATTTTTTAAATTTATAAGAGCAGGTACTTACTTGATTTAATTTTCTTATTTATATGACTATCTACTTATCCATTTATTTATTTACTTATATAATTTTTTATATATAAGTGCAGATATATACTTATTTATATATTTTACTTCATTTATCTACTTATTTTTTTTAATTTAATCAAGTTTTTATTTTTCAATTATAAGTACAGGTCTCTACTTTATTTACATATTTACTTATATTTTATATTATTTTTTATTCATAATTGCAGTCATGTATTTTACTTATATAATATCTATCATTTATTTACTTATTTTTCCATTTATTTATTCATTCACTTACATATTTTTTTACTTACCAGTGCATGTATTCACTCTATTTATCTATCTACTTATTATTTATTTTGTATCTCCTTATCAATCTAGCTATCTATCTATCTTATGTCTTTACTGATTCACTTGTCTAATTTGTATTTATAAGTACAGGTATTCACTTTACTTATCTATTTACTTATTTATTTTCGATTTCCTTATATATCCAGCTATCCATCTACCTATCTATCAAATGAAATCACCCAAACCAGCGAGAGAGAAGCTTCAGTAATATTTTTTGGAAATTAAAATGTACCAATTTGGACGGGCAACTTTTGTCTGGCTTCCAGCGTGTATACATATTTTATCAGTTAATGGGTTTAATCGTTGGTGTACTACTGTATGGGTTGGTGTGGTTAATGATGGCTGGGTGTACGTACATACCCATACGTACGTTTGTATGTGTTTGTGTATGCGTATAGGTATGTATGTATATATAAGTACATATACACATAAATGTCAATATATATGCATATATATACATGTAAATATATCATACACATATAATATATATATACATATATACCAATATATACATACATATTATATAATATATATATATATATATATATATATATATATATATATAATATATATATATGTACACACCACAGTACATATATATATATATATATATATATAATATGTATATACTGCATATTCAAATATAAATAGAGTATAAATATATAACATTCAAACACAAACATTATCCAACTCCCCTCCCCCCCCAAGTAAACATTAACATCCGTATCTGTCAGAATCATTTTGGCCGAGAGACCGAAATATTAATCTTGACTTCCGAGAGAGTGAGAAAAAAAAGTATTTTGAAAAATGGCGAATTCTGGATTGAATTTCGCTTCCCAAAACAATATATCACACGCTTCCACAAGCACGTGCAAACACACAAACACACAGACACACAAAAACTAGTCTCCTCAAGTTTGCTTTCAACGGCAAAGCTGACGTCACTGCTTGACGTCTCAAAGACAAGAAATTAGGAGTGCCTTTTTTTTTTTAAGCAAATAAAGTCCAAGGTCACTGGATGGAGAAACTACAGTCTCTCTCTCTCTCTCTCTCTCTCTCTCTTAGAATGTTTGGTATAATACGAAAATGTACAACCACTCATATTGAAGTGTATTGTAAATTCCACGTTTCTCTCTCTCTCTCTCTCTCTCTCTCCCCATTACCATGATACAAAGACACCAAACGATTATAATAAAAATCTCGAATGAATATAAAAAGGCAGCAAACAAAAAGTTAATATTTCGGAAACACAGAAAAACAAGAGATTACTGAGAAGACAAACAGAGAGATTGAATCACTTTTACACGCAGATTTTTAACCATCTGCGCACCAACCATACCGAGACAACACCATAACTGGCATCTCAATCCTGCCGGAGAGCGAGGGGGGGAGGAGAATGGGAGGGGGAGGGGAGGGATGGAAGCAAGCTATGACTCAACGCATACTCCAAGGTAAGCATCTTGCTGCGTCTTCAAACACTCTCTCTTTCGCATTTAGGGCCGATTAGCCCCCCCACCCCCCCCCCCCCCCCCTCTCTCTCTCTCTCTTACTCTCTATCCTCTCTCTCTCTCTCTCTCTCTCTCCAACAAATTCCATCATTTATCATCTCCCCAATAGTAGGAATTCTGGCAAAATATGACGACCAGAGAACCACGCGTCATAAATTGTTAATACGA
This sequence comes from Macrobrachium nipponense, assembly GCF_015104395.2. Taxonomy (NCBI): domain Eukaryota; kingdom Metazoa; phylum Arthropoda; class Malacostraca; order Decapoda; family Palaemonidae; genus Macrobrachium; species Macrobrachium nipponense. The sequence continues at coordinate 59,579,878 of NC_087220.1, forward strand.
GTTATACACAGCGATATATAGCTCAAGTGAAGGCGTCTCTGTCTCTGTCTCTCTCACAAGAACACAGAAGTTTTAACAAAAACATATCGAAGGA
>NC_087220.1:59580471-59617971 GCF_015104395.2 Macrobrachium nipponense
AACTTCAACACGTTCACTGCACATCAATGGATGTTTCCAAAAGGAGAGAGACAGAGAGAGAGAGAGAGAGAGAGAGAGAGAGAGCGAGAGAGTGTTCTATGGTACTTTACACACCTCACTGATACGGTTTCTATGGAAGGTTGGCATTGCTGGATCCGATAATGAGATGGTTTTTGCTTTTAAAAGTTTTTTTTTTTCTTTTTTAACTTTCTGTGAATGGGGTTGTGGATATATCAATAGGAAATTGATATGAAAGGCGTGAGAGAAACAAACAAGAAACAAAAAACAAACAAACACACACACACACACATATATAATATACTTTATATTTATGTGAATATGTATATATATATACAATATGAAATTACTTTAATAAAACGACATTCTTTCACAATATCACAATACATCAATGTAATACCAGCCAGGTCAAGACCTACCCCGCCCCCTCTTCCCCCCCTTCCCCCCCCCCCCCCCCCCTACTCTCTCTCTCTCTCTCTCTCATCTCTCTCTCTCTCTCTCAAAGGCAAAAAAAAATAAACCATTATGGTTTGAATAACCTCAAACTATATCACTACCTCTCTTTCCCACAGAAAATGACCAATTATGCTTCGAAAATACTCTCTCTCTCTCTCTCTCTGAAAGAAAATAAAAGGAGGTGACTAGAAACTGATCCCGTACCACAATGCCTCGTTATCAAACGCTTCAGTGGATTGTGGTCGAAGTCTAGAGAAAAAAAAAAAGCATCGCTCATACTCGAACGAGGATGAGGTAAGGATTCTTCCTCATTAGGAAGAGCAGGATGGATGGACGAGGAGGGATATTCTCTCTCTCTCTCTCTCTCTCTCTCAATTCACCAATTCCCTTTCAACCTCCTTCCAAACGGTTTATCTTTTAGGAGTAATAGCTAATTCTCAGAGAGAGAGAGAGAGAGAGAGAGAGAGAGAGAGAGAGAGAGAGAGAAAATCGTAGCACACCACAGCACCATCCCACATCCATTTACTTCCAAGTTCATGCAATTGCCGTCACTGTATTTGTTATTGCTTTGCTTTGCAAATTCAAAAGGACAACACCTCCCCCACCCCTCCCCTCCCTCTCTCTCTCACCCTCCCCCCCTAACCCACCCACCACCCCCCAACTCTTTGATGGGATTCGACCCACTTCCAAAACGCCATCCGATATACACTGCTGCTTTCATGACTCTGATCAAAGAGGGGTTTTTGGCAGGGAAAAGGGGGAGGGGGAGCGGGAAGGGGAGAGGGGAGGGGAAGGGGTAGTGAACTTATGGACGAGATGAGAGGCAAGACGATGAGGGGCCTTAGAGAGCAGAGAAGAGAGGAGGAGAGAGAGAAATATATAAATGACACGGAGGCAGTTAAGATAAATCGAAATACTTCCTCCTTCCTTACTTAAGATAACCCACTGAGTTATCTTCCGCAGTTATCTCTTTCTCTTATTGCTCTCACTCGTGTGTCTGACAGGTTAAAGTTAAGTATATATTAGTTTTACCAGACCACTGAGCTGATTAACAGCTCTCCTAGGGCTGGCCCGAAGGATTAGATATATTTTTACGACTAGGAACCAATTGGTTACCTAGCAACGGGACCTACAGCTTATTGTTGGGGATCGAACCACACAGGTATCGAGAAATGAACTTTCTATCACCAGAAAATAAATTCCACTGGTTCTGCGTTGGCCGAGCCGAGAATCGAACTTAAAACGGACCACCGGAATGGTAACGAACGCGAAATGCACTCGGCCCTCGATAGGTAACAGAGGAGAGAGAGAGAGAGAGAAATTGGTTTATAAATATCTTCACCTTTCCATTTTGTAAAGCAATAGAGAGAGAGAGAGAGAGAGAGAGAAATGGAAATTTGTTTACAAATGTCATCTTTCAGAAAATTAGACAAAATGGTACTTTGTAGAGAGAGAGAGAGAGTGTTCCGCCCAATCATTTGTAAAGCCTAGCTTTTGTCATACGGAACCAATAAAAAAACAATTACCCGAGACACCAATGTCCTTATCGCAGGGACAGTACGTACCGCCCAGAAAGTACCATTAACCCATAAAAATGAAAGATTACAACTGGTTAAAAAAAAAAAAAAAAAAACGCAAAACTAACAAATCCTGTAAAAAGTAACCTTATAAATATAATCAACAAACCCCTTTACGACCAAGCCCAACCTCTTTAGCCACCCCCCCTACCCGACAACCCACCCCATCACCCTTCCCAGGGAAACTCGGCTTCTTGGAAAACTCCCCCCCCCAGCTCCCCTTTTGATAGCGTCTCCTGATGATCCCAGACGAGAGAAAGACGCCCTTTGGGATAAACACCTGCCAAGTCGTATACTCTCTCTCTCTCTCTCTCTCTCTTCTCTCTCTCTCGAATACGCAGGTTATGGGTGTATATATATAAACAGGTATACAGGAACGTGGTGGGAAAAGTTCAGAGAGAGAGAGAGAGAGAGAGAGAGAGAGAGACGACCGAGAGAGAGAAGAGAGAGAGAGAAGAGATATAAACACAATAAATATAAATATAATACTTATTATATATATTGTTAAAAGGACATACAAAGAATCAACGGAACGAGAGAGAGAGAGAGAGAGAGAGAGAGAGAGAAAGAGAGAGAGATAGAAATGCTGATTGCGAAAAATAGACACTCATAGGATAATGGGCCCATCTATGCTTGACGTTTAAGCTTTCAAGAGAGGAGGAGGAGGAATAAACCCGGATGGGATAAAGGTGACTGAAGGATGGATATCCTACATATCCTACCAACAAAAAATATGCGGAAGGATTGAAGGACATCAACTGATTCGACAGGGCTGAAAGGAGAGAGAGAGAGAGAGAGAGAGAGAGAGAGAGAGAGAGAGAGAGAGAGAGAGAGAGAGAGACTTTACTCTTCTTTTTAAGAATTGCAGCAGCAAAGTTTATTCTAGTCATAATTTCGGGGAGAGAGAGGAGAGAGAGAGAGAGAGAGAGAGAGAGAGAGAGAGAGAGAAACAAATTGGTAAGTAACGTGTAATTAATCCTAAATTATAATGCATGTTCACGAATGATAATTTTAACTAATAGCCGGCCCCCACCAAAAAACAAAATGCAAACTCATTTGCATCACAATTTGACAGCAATGTTAAACCAACAGCAACAATCAGAGTAATTCGTATCGCATGAATAAAACACTGCCATTAAAACAGGGCGTTGTTGCAGCCTAAACATCAAATGCCCTTGTTATAAATTGAATTCTAATACTTTCCTGAATTATTACACTGAAATATTATTTAGAACCCAAAATAAGGGACGATTTCACAATGGTATATAGAAATGATGGTCATATACATGTTGGCAACTTGTTGCATACTTATACATACATATTGACAACAAGTCAGTGACTGAAAGTGGAGAAGATACGTTTGGAAAATACTGCATAAAATGAAGCATTCCAATGATTTAATAATTCACATCTCAATATAAAGAACAATTTCACAATATTATTCCAAAACATGCCTTAAACATGTTGGCAATTTATTGCATACGTATCACATACATGTTGACAACAAGCCAACGATCTGGAGTGGAGAACGAATCTTTGGCAAGTGCAGGATATTCATATCATATACATCCTCTAACAAAACAAAAAATAAAGAACTTTCACTATAGTATTTACAATCACGTGTCACAAACATGTAGGCAACTTATCGCAAATATATCAGATACATGTAGACAGCAAGTCAATGACATTGAAGCCGTATTCAACTTATGATGAGTGTGTTCACCTTCGTCAAATCAATTCAGTTTCCTACAGGCAATACTATCTTAAGAGAGAGAGAGAGAGAGAGAGAGAGAGAGAGAGAGGTTTGGGGACAGAAAACTCCCTCAGGATAATCTGAAGGAAAGGGGGGGGGGGGGGGGGGACGAGGAGAGGCAGCCCAGAGAGAGGGAAGGTGTTCAGCTGTTCTATCCCAGCAATCCCACTGAGAGAGAGAGAGAGAGAGAGAGAGAGAGAGAGAGACACTGCATGTGCAACCTTATAACCTTTGTATGACCTTAGCCAAGTGAGTGAGTAAGTGAGAAACAAGGCGAAGAGAAAGGTTTCATCTCTCTCTCTCTCTCTCTCTCTCCTCGATCGTCTCCCCATTCTGTCTGACTACGTTTGTCTTAATTTGTCCACTGGACACTCAGTGTCAGTCTCTCTCTCTCTCTCTCTCTCTCTCTCTCTCTCTCTCTCTCTCTCTCTCTTTTCAAGAAGATCCCGTTATGTATACTGACTTGGGTTATATATTATAGTATGCTTTATTTCAACGTATGGTTATATATAAATATACGTTAGCAAGACGAGAGAGAGAGAGAGAGAGAGAGAGAGAGAGAGAGAGAGAGAGAGAGAGAGAGAGAGAGAGAGATTTCTAATATTGCCCCAGAATAAAAAAAAGACATTCGATTCTGCCCCGATGAGTCAATATTTTCCAACCCTAATAAAAATACGAGCAGAGGGAACGACCTCTCATAAGCTAGGAAATAATATATATATATATATATATATATACATATATATATATATATATATATATATATATATATATATATATATATATATTTCTGGCTATATATCTTTCCATAAATTTTACAAACAAATAAATTTGGTTTTGCAATAAGAAATACCAATTGCAGAGCCAAAGCAATTAAACAACAGCGTTTACAAAAAAATAAATATTGCTTTGAGAACGGGTAGAAAAAAATTTATATATATATATATATATATATATATATCAAAAAACATCTATCTATCTGTCGACAGATGTGATAGTCGAGAAAAAAAAACCTGAGATTAGCTTTGCAATAAAGCGATAAAAACAGCAATTGCACAGCCAAAAGCAATCAGAAATGTTTCACATTGACGCACAAAAAACAGTATACTTTTAAATCGCGCGTTGATAAAGAAGAATAATATCCTTTTAGATATATTTGCACAAAGTTCAAACTGCAATAAATATATGAAATCCCATTTAGGAATCTGTCATTATTTATCTGCTGAAATTATTCCTTATTCAGTTGATAATATCTTGGGAATATTGATGTATAAATACTCCCATAATTTTACTGTCAAGTGTAAGACAACGGGAATATCAATACCATTTCGGAATATGTCAATATTTTAAAAATTATTCCCTTATTCAGTTGATATTATCTTGAGAATACTGATGTATAAATATATAAATATTCCATAATTTTACTGTCAGTGTGATAAAAAGGGAATATCGATACCATTTCGGAATTTTGTCAATATTTAATGTTTAAAATTATTCCCTTATTCGGTTGATAATATCTTGGGAATACTGATGTATAAATATTACATCAATTTTACTGTCAGTGTGAGACAACGGGAATATCGATAACATTTCGGAATATGTCAATATTTATCACTAAAAAGTTATTCCTTATTCTGTCGATAATATCTTGGGAATACTGGCGCATATCTTCCTCAAATATTATTCTCAAGAGAAGACAATACTTATAAGAGTATTAATAGATCTGCAACTATTGGTTTAAAAATGAGAGAGAATGTTTTGTATAGATATTACTAAGGAATCACTGGACTCTAGTAATGCATATTTTCATGGCCACTAAAAATCATCACGTAACGAACCGTACTTTAACAACCCAGCCTCTCCCTCAAGGTCGAAATTCCCTTGGTAACCTAATCCAATTTTGACCTCTATTGCAAACTACAGCAATGAGGTTACAACCATGCCTTGTTGTTCTCGACAGGAGCTAATAGCAATAACAATAGCCTACGTCGGTAGTTTCTGCTCGATGCAGCTACTAGGCAAGAGAGAGAGAGAGAGAGAGAGAGAGAGAGAGAGAGAGAGAGAGAGAGAGAGAGAGAATTGCCTCGTAGCTCGCAGGCAGTATTACAATGCAATGCAGAACTTAAGAGACATTTGTGCACAAGAAAAAAAACCATGACAGTTTGACGTAGCTGAAAGAGAGAGAGAGAGAGAGAGAGAAGAGAGAGAGAGAGAGAGAGAGAGAGAGAGAGAGAGCGTAAACATAGTCACGGAATAAAGAAGATAAAGTCGATGACAGGTATACAAACGACTAAGAGAGAGAGAGAGAGAGAGAGAGAGAGAGAGAGAGCCCGCCTCCGCCAAAACCGGTATGGCAGCATACGCCTCTTTCTCTCTCAGAAAGGTCAACACACCACGAGGTACCTGTTTTGCACCCCGATTATCTTTTTAAAAGGAATGACTCTCTCTCTCTCTCTCTCTCTCTCTCTCTCTCTCTCTCATAACAAACTGTCATTCGATTTTTCTTCTGTACGTATGGTTTTCAACATAATGTGTAACCGTCTGCATGCTAGCTACAAGATATTCTCTCTCTCTCTCTCTCTCTCTCTCTCTCTCTCTCTCTCTCTCTCTCCAAAAGTGGCTATCACTTTCCTCTACCAAGAGGGAAAGGAAGATGGGTAGACCTGCCCTTTAAGAAAAGACCAGTTATATACATCTAAATTTTACTAATATATGTCTTTCAATTCCGATAAATTCAATAAGCTTTATATATTACATTTATGTCTTGATAAATGCATCCCATAATATTCAGTAGCTTAGGAATGTTTCTTTAAATATTATTCCTTTGAATACAATACACCTACTGATATATGATATCTCTCTCACTCTTTCTCTCTCTTTCTCTCTCTCTCTCTCTCTCTCACCGCCACCCAAGAATTCATGACTGCAAAATCCTGCGCAACTGAATTCATCACACATTCGTAAGTCAATTACGACTTCATAATTCGTAACTCGCTTACGAATTCGGTCGTAAATTAACGAAATTAACGAAGTTGCGTAATACGAGCACGAGATTTAACACGATTAACTTCCGCAATTAGATTGAATTATGAAGACGGGATTTTTTTTTCTTTTTTTTTTGAAATTTTTAATCATTGAAGTGTTCTTCTATTCGTCCGTCAACGTCAGATGGTATATGATTAAATTTTCTCCATAGATTTATAAATATAATTTTTCAAATATGACGCAAACATAAAAATATACAAACGAACTTTCTTTTTTCATACTTCCTAAACGAAAGTACCTTTCTATTAGAAGTTAGATTTCGCATCTTAAAAAACCACCGACTTCCCTTGTACCGAATCTTAAATAATATTTCCCAAATTTTTTTTAATAGAAAAAAAATACTTTCTAAAGGAAAGTTCCTTCGTGTTAAAAGTTAAATTTCGCATCATAGAAAACCACCGACCTCCCTTGTACCGAATCTTAAATAATATTTCACAAACAAAGCTGTTTCCTTTTTTTTTTTTTTTTTTTTTTTTTGTAAAACAAAAACCAAAATACTTTCTAAACGAAAGTACCTCTCTATCAAAAGTTAAATTTCGCATCTTAAAAAAACCACTGACCTCCTTTGCAGCAAATCTTAACTATATTTTCCCAAAAGGAATAAAAATTTCTTAAAACACCCAACAGGATGTCTTAAGGACCAAAAAGTACAGGGTCCTCGGTAACGATGCAATAGGACACTGTATCAGGGTAAAAGTATACAATAGGATACTGTATCGGGATAAAATAGGCAACATGATACAATAGGATACTGTACTGGGGTAAGATAGACAATAGGATACTGTATAAGGGAAAAAATAAAATTGGATACTGTATTGGAGTTGCAGTATGAACCTAAATAAATAAATAAATAAATTGGTGAAATTCCCCAATTACGGGAAACCAACTTTATTCAGGGACTAAAGAAAAAAAAGTATATTAGTTTGAACTTGGAATGTGATATAAAATAGAGGAAAATAATGCATTCGAAGAAATTTGATTAAAAATGCGATAAATGTAAAGGAATAATTTATATCATAAATGCAATAAATTTCAAAAAAGGAATTATATGATAAATGCAATATACTTTAAAGGAAGAATTATATGATAAATGCAATAAATTTCAAAGGAAGAATTATATGATATATGCAATAAATTTTAAAGGGACAATTCATGTGATAAGCACAATAAACTGCAGAGGAAGGAATTATATGATAAATGCAATAAACTGTAGAGAAAAAAAAACACTAAAAATACAGTCTTCAGCCAAAGTGAAATTTATTATGATAAACCATTTTCTCGTTTTACTATCGGTACAATAAACATCTTTAGTACGAGCAAATAATGCAGAGAGAGAGAGAGAGAGAGAGAGAGAGAGAGAGAGAGAGAGAGAGAGAGAGAGAATAATTTCAGTCACTCGACGAACGAAAGTGATCTCAGGCAGTGCAACACAAAAAGTAAATTCACTGCCGCCAGGAAACAAGAAGAAGAAGCGAGAGAGAGAGAGAGAGAGAGAGAGAGAGAGAAGCAGCGGCAGAAGGGCATGGGCTGGACAGGAACAAAACCCGTTTTCGGGGAAAGGTTCATTCGAGGTCACACCTGAAAGACCGCAGGAGGAGAGGGAAGAGAGGGAAGAGGAAGGAGAATAGAATCAGAGAGAGATGGAGAAGAGAGAGAGAGAGAGAGGAGAATCTTCAAAGTCCTCTGCCCATGTGACAGCACATCAATCAATATGCAATGTGCATTCACATAAATGTGATCAATACATTAATATATCTGCCATGTCTACTTCCAAATGTAAACCGACCTCGTATATATCGAGATATAACAACACCGATTAGCCAAAACCAACATTCTCGCCAAGGAAAAACACAGCCACCCTGTAGGGCAACACCGACAATAAAAAACAACGAAAAAACACACGAAAAAAAAAAACATAAAAAGAAAAAAACATCTTCAATATGCAGTGTAACCGGACACCCATCCTAAAATGGCTACTTGGCAACTCTCAGTTCCCACGCAACATACTACCTTACAATGTTACCTGTGTGACGTGGAACAGAGTTCCTTGGTTAAACCCTCTGTTCCTTGTACGTACTGTACGTACGTACGTAAGTACACACACATATACGTATATACACAAATGGGGTGGGGGTAGGGGGCAAAGCCCCCTTAAGAATAGTCAGGTTGATTGCCATAGGTTGAACTTTTTGAAGCGGTGTCCTTCCTGAGAGAGAGAGAGAGAGAGAGAGAGAGACTGCTTCTCATGATCACTTTACCTAACACCTAACAACGCTAAACCTCACAGTAAAAAAGGAATTAACTAGGAGAGAGAGAGAGAGAGAGAGAGAGAGAGAGAGAGAGAGAGAGAGAGAGAGAGACTGACATTTCAAGGCGAAATGGGATTCATTAAATATGAATGGAGAAAGTTGGACCAATTTAGCTCTCCTACTGCCATTTGGTGGACAGCTCCTAATCAATAAGAGCTAAATAGAAAAGTAAAGAAAAAATAAAAGAGTAAAGGAAAATAAATAAAAAAGAGAAAAGAATAAAATAAAAAAATAAAAAAGAACAGGATAAATATTAGATATTTCTGCTGAAAGGAGTTGGTAAGGCGGAGGGGGAGGAAGGAGAGGGAGGGGAGGAGGAGAAGATAAAACGGAAGGGGAGGGGGAAGGAAAATATGAAGGGGGAGTAGACCCCTCAAAAACACACTCTTACAATTGCTTACAATTCCTAACTAAATCTATATAGTCTTAAATATAAAATATAAATATAATCAAAACAAATAAACATATCTTTGTAAAAAAAAAAAAATAAATTGACATAAAATCCAATTCATAAAAAAAAAGTTTACTTCAATTAAAAAACACACAAATAACTTCGAAACTTGAATCTGGACAAACATATATGTCAATATCACTGTGACAGACATTTGTCACCAGAAAAAATATAAAATATAAAACCTTAACAATAAAGATATTAAAAAAACACAATTTGAGTTGACAGGTATCATTATAGGTTTTTGGGTGTTTCGATATTTATACGTAAAAAGTTTTCTTTTTCTTTTTAAGCCACGATATTGTAGTACGATATCTAAAAAATATTCCTTTGTCAAAAACATGACAAAATGAAATGGCTAAAAAATAAAGACAAGAATAACTAGATAGACATGAAAATAAAAATAAATTAAGAGATAAATATAAATAAATTAATAAACATAAATATATGATCCTTTACTATAATAAAAAAACTGACTATTCAAATATTCATAAATCTTTATACAAATCTATAAACCTATAACTACCAAATATACACTCTATAAATCCCAAAGCCCTGACCTATACACAAACTCAAGGCCGCGTACATTCGATCAGCTTGCGCGCGCGAACGAGCGCTCCCTGTCATTGATTTGCAGACGGCGATAAAACGAGACGTTGCTTACGTAATGCCAAACTGAAGCTTAGACGAGAGAGAGAGAGAGAGAGAGTTTTTCACTGTCTCATGCCAACTCCTCATTAGGGAGTGAGGAGGAAGCTGTTGGTAGGTAGTTAAGAGTGGAAGTTTCTCTCTCTCTCTCTCTCTCTCTAATATACTGCAATCACTATAGTATACATTTATAATCTAATATATTCTCTCTCTCTCTCTCTCTGTCTGTCTTCCATACACACAAACCATCCATGCCTTTTTTCCTTATCCACAACTACATACCTATCTATCTATATAAATCTATCTTTTATCTATATAGCATATATAGATCTTCCTTCTTGATCACTACATCTGAGGAATACCTAACAACTAATATTCCCATTCCCCATCTATCTCTAGTGACATAATCAGCCCCTCTCTCTCTCTCTCTCTCTCTCTCTCTCTCTCTCTCTCTCTCTCTCTGGATGCCAGATATTCCAGGGATGTAGAAGAAGAAGAGTCAGTTCATTTATTCATCTGTTTCTGTTATTATTTTTTAATCTTGAAAAAAAAGTGGTTAACAGCTGTTGTGTGACGTTGAATAATTGCTCTCTCTCTCTCTCTCTCTCTCTCTCTCTCTCTCTCTCTCTCTCTCTCTCTACCCATCACCTAATTAAAACTCTCTTTTCCTCCCCTCCCCACATTCCCTAATTAAAAACCATCTCTCTCTCTCTCTCTCTCTCTCTCTCTCTCTCTCTCTCTCTCTCTCTCTCTCATCCCCTAATCAAAACTCTCTCTTCCTCCCCTCTCCACATTCCCTAATTAAAAACCAACTCTCTCTCTCTCTCTCTCTCTCTCTCTCTCTCTCTTCTCTCTTCCTCCCCGTTTCCCCTCGTCAGGCCAATTACGAGGGAAATCTTGACAAAAAATATTCAAGGGTTCTGGAAGACGATTTTGACAAGTAAACAAAATGAAACGATATATCTTCGGTACAGTCGAACAAGATATGCAGGATATAGTTGCGTAAATATCTATGGAATATTTTGAGTCTGTTAATCGTGAGGTTCAACTGGTGACTGTGAAGGGGGTCTGGTGACTGTGCAGTGAACTGTGAGTTCTTCAAGTACAGTGCTCTTATGAGAGGTAACTGTGTTTGATAGGCCACTGAAGATCTGGGGTGTATTGGTAGCATGTTATTAAAATGGATTACTTAGAAGAGAGAGAGAGAGAGAGAGAGAGAGAGAGAGAGAGAGAGAGAGAGAGAGAGAGAGATACAAGGCACTTGATATGTGCGTGTGTATGTGTCAGTGAATGCATGAGAGAGAGAGAGAGAGAGAGAGAGAGAGAGAGAGAGAGAGAGAGAGAGAGAGAGAGAGAGAAATAGCAAATCCCAACGATTTCAGAAAATACTCAAAAGAAATAAAATAAAATACAATCAACAATTACATTGTTCACAGAAACAAACGATCCATTTTGAAAAAACAAACAATCCATTGAACCTCCCTGATTTTTCTTATATATTTTCATTTGCACAGTCAAATTATTATAAATTCATTTTTCTGAACGTCGAGATTTTAATCAAAATCTTTTTTTCTTATCTGTCGAATTTATCATTTTTGAACCGTTGTAGGTTTTTTATCCTTTAGTTGAAAATGTTTGAGAATATTTTATATTATTTTTTTTCTTATTTTTTATCAATATTTTCCCACAAAAATTTTTTAAATATATTTTTAAAAAATAAATTCTTTGGCTGATTTTGACGTTTCATTCAAAAGCAGTTTCTACGACCTGCTTACTGCCATAATCTGCCTACTACTGTATCTGCTTGCTGCTATAATCTATTTACTACTATATCTGCTTACTGCTATATCTGCCTACTGCTATGATCTGTCTACTGCTATATCTGCTTACTGATTAATTCTGCCTTACTTGCTATGATTTAACCTTTGATCCTAACTGCTTATTTAAAATCTGCTTGCTGCTATAATTTGCCTACTGCTTTAATCTGCCTACTGCTATATCTGCCTACTACTGTATCTGCTTGCTGCTATAATCTATTTACTACTATATCTGCTTACTGCTATAATCTGCCTACTGCTATGATCTGTCTACTGCTATATCTGCTTGCTGCTATAATTTGCCTACTGCTTTAATCTGCCTACTGCTATATCTGCCTCCTGCTATATTTGCCTACTATGATCTGTCTACTGCTATATCTGCTTGCTGCTATATCTGCCTGATGCTATAACCTGCTTACTGCTTTCTGTCTACTGCTTTAACCCGCTTACTGCTCTAACTGTTTCCTGCTTTCAGTAGTAAAAGCAGTAACATAGTCCACGATGACTCAAGTAAAATAGACAATACGCCTCATTTTGTGCCGCGAAATGGAGTCACGAAAACATTCGGTCAACAGACAAGCGAAAGAAAGGAGCAAAACAAAAAAAGTGAAAAGGGGTAGGGGAAGAAGAAAGGTCAAAGGGAGAGAAGAATGGAAAAGGGCAGAGGGTATTGGAAAATACCAACAAGGTTTGTGAAGGGCATAGCAGAGCCTAGATGGAGGAGAATTCAGTTCTGCCCAAAATCTCCTGGACCATCAATTGCCATCGGATCTGGAAGTGTCCCCCGTAACCATGAGAGAGAGAGAGAGAGAGAGAGAGAGAGAGAGAGAGAGAGAGAGAGAGAGAGAGAGAGGAGGAGGAGGAGGAAAGCCAGGTATCAAAAGCTAGAATGATTAACGAAAGGTCCTTGAAAATGGCAAGAAACAATGATTCAATGAGAGAGAGAGAGAGAGAGAGAGAGAGAGAGAGAGAGAGAGAGAGAGAGAGAGAGAGAAAAGATACGCAAAACATGGAGACTACTTTTCAATTAAGAACCGATCATATCATCCATTCCTCCTATCTAAGGGATCTGTATATAATCCTCTAAAGTCTAAAAACCTTCCCTCTCTCTCTCTCTCTCTCACACACAAAAACTAATATTTACTCCATCAAGACTGGGCTACATCCAGACATAAAATTGCTCTCTCAGTCATATCTTTACAGAAAATATAAATCTTCCTAAAATCAGGAAGTAAGGGGGGGAGAAGAAGGTGAGGGAGTCATGGATGGGGAAAGGGGAGGGGGAGGAGGGAGATCCTCCACCAATCGGCTGTTCTTTTATTCCCAATCTTTATTTCATTTTCCCTCCACCTCCTTCCGCTTTCCCTTTGATGGGGCCGCCATAGACAGTCTTCTAAGAAGTCTTTCTGACTGGTCTGTTTTTATTATGATGACTTTTCCGTTTGCGTCCTCTCTCTCCTCCTGTGCAGAGGCTTCTCTCTATCTAGCTCTCTCTATCTCCTCTCCTCTCCTCTCTTTTAATTCACCCAGCATAATTTTGGTTTTATGTTTATTTCATGGCACCTGATTCCTTTTAAATGTTACTTGTTTATTCATTTATTGCCATTTTTTTCTCTTATATATTTTATGCAATATATATAAGCGTTTATCTCTCTCTCTCTCTCTCTCTCTCTCTCTCTCTCTCTCTCTCTCTCTCTCTTCCCAACATCCAAAACACCTACAACTACAACTACAACCTCACCATAAACTGGACAACCTCTCCCTATCCGCCTCCCCTCTCCCCACCCCAAGGTTTTTCCAAACCCCCCCCCCCACCCCAATTGCAATTCTCACGGGGCCACTTGTCGAAATGAGTAGTTTCTTTCGCCTGCATTCGGGGGGACAATTAGGCACAAGTGCCCTTCACGTCATGGGCATGAGAGGACAAATACAACTTTTTTTCTTTTTCTAACTTCTGAGTTCATTCACTTATTTAATTATTTTTGAGTTTTGAGTTCTTTTTTTAAAGTTCTGGTGAATTTATTTTCGTTCTAGACGATAAAAAAGGACAATTTTAGATCTATTTTTTATTTTTATTTATTTCTGATGAATTTTGTTTTCGTTCTACGCGACAAAAATGATTTTTTTTTTTTTTAGCTCTGGTGATTTTTCTTTTCGTTCTAGGCGACAAAAATATGACCAATTTTTTTTCAGTTTTGAGTTTTTTTTTTTTTTAAGTCCTGGTGAATTTTCTTTTCGTTATAGCTGAAAAAAAAAATTATAAAAATAATTCGTTTTAGTTTTTATATAATTTTGGTTAAGTTCAGGGAAATTTGGTCTTCGTCTTGGACGACAAAAATCGCCAAAAATAATTTTTTCTGAGTTTTTTTTACACACACACACACATATATATATATATATATATATATATATATATATATACATATATATATATATATATATATATATATATATATATTTAATTTTATATAAATAAATGCACAAGTAGAAGTCAGATATACAGAGAGAGAGAGAGAGAGAGAGAGAGAGAGAGAAATCCACGCAACCCCACCCCCCCGACGCCCGGGCCAAATCTAGATAGAATGCCAAATGAGAACAAATGCGCAGACATCAACTACAATAAGGGCCCAGCAGCAATTTGACCCGATTTGACCTGTATGGGTCTTGTCCTGTGCTGCCATATTTTACCCGGAGAATTTATGGGCAGCTCAGATTGGTACAGAGTGCCATATCTTTTTGGAGACGATGAGGAAAAAAAGTTTTTTCTCTCTCTCTCGTGAGACAATATATCAATTGCATTCACTCTAATCTTCTTATAACTTGGTAAACTTAATTCATCATTTACGTAAAACCAACAAAAAAAACAAAAAACAAAAAGACAATCCCTCGTTATATTCAGATTATCCCGTACCAGATAATTCCCTCAGACATGAAAAAACAATGGAGATAATTGGAGATAATCAAAACAATTAAAGAAAAAAAAATAATAACTCGTACGGCATTTAATGCTAATGGCCTGTGGACTTATCTCCCCTCCTACCAGACCCACCCACGCAGCCTACAGGTACACCTGTATACCTACGGTACCAGTATACCTGGGGTCCCACCCCCTACTAGATACCTAGGGCCCTTAAACCGAGGTTCCCGTATCCCTAGGTGACCCGTCGTCCCTGGCCCCACGGCATCCCCCCGCCCCCACAGCCTCCTCCCCTCTAGACCAGGCAGACCTCTCCATACAAGTCATTAAATTTTGGCAATTAAATACAAGCATCTAAATCAATCATGCCGGTCCCAAATCGGGAGGAACGGTTTAAGCCTGATTGGGTTCCATTCCCAGCGATAAGGTAATGACGAATGTTGGAGCGAATTCGTTCATTAAATGGCCATTAGTGGGGATGGATGGGGAGTGTTGGATAAGTGCTCATTTGTTGAAATGAATGAAATGGATAATAATAATAATAATAATAATAATAATAATAATAATAATAATAATAATAATAATAATAATAATAATGAGGAAGCAGACCCTCTCTCATAAACAAGTCATATTTTTTAATGAGATGACTACGTAATATAATAATAATAATAATAATAATAATAATAATAATAATAATAATAATAATAATAATAATAATAATAATAATAGGGAAAAATCTCTATCACGAGAGTATATATAATGTTCTAAAGGGTCCACAATAATACAAAAGCGTAAAAAGTCCGTGTATAATTTGAAGACTTTACAGAAAGCTTTCGAACCCTTCCCTGGGTTCATCTTCAGTCCAAATGAACAATAAGTTTACAAACAAGTACAGAGGTAATTTAAAAAACAAGAGTCGTTGAAGATCGTTGACAACGGTTGTTAGCTCGTTAATGGGCCAGGTGATGAAGAAAGAGGGTAGTTAATAACAACTAGGTGATATCCTCTCCCCTATCAATCCATCTGGCTGCAATTCTGTTGGATCTTCGTACAGGTTGTTGCAACATTACAGAAGGATTGATAGGGGAGAGGATATCACCTAGTTGTTACTAACTACCCTCTTTCTTCATCACCTGGCCCATTAACGAGCTAACGACCGTTGTCAACGATCTTCAACGACTCTTGTTTTTTAAATTTACCTCTGTACTTGTTGTAACTTATTGTTCATTTGGACTGAAGATGAACCCAAGGAAGGGTTCGAAAGCTTTCTGTAAAGTCTTCAAAATTATACACGGACTTTTTACACTTTGTATTATTGTGGACCCTTTAGAACAATAAAGGAAATACCTACACTGAAGTTATCTAAAAATGAATAATAATTTCTATGCATTTTGCAAAATGGGAAATCACATCAGGATCAAAAGAGACCATTTAATAACCAAAAAAATTAAATTAGAGAGAGAGAGAGAGAGAGAGAGAGAGAGAGAGAGAGAGAAATACTCATCAGAAAGACAGTCATTTAAGATAAAACCCTTCAAGAATGAGAGACAAATTCGTCTACCTCCCTACCAACCTCCTACCTACCCTTCTCTCCCTCTCCTTCTCCCTCTCCCTTCCCCTCCACCACCCACCCAGCCCCCGACCCAAAATTCTTTCCAGGAACCAAAATTTTCGGGTCAACAATTCCCAAACTGGAAAGAAAATGAAATTCCGGCTCGGGTCCTTAATCAAAGTGGTGGATCCATATATACGACATAGTTGCCAGAGACCAAATATTTGACAATTTGCGAAACTGTATGTATTATATGTATTCTCTCTCTCTCTCTCTCTCTCTCTCTCTCTCTCTCTCTCTCTCTCTCTCTCTCTCTCTCTGATGTATACATTTACTGCCATTCTACCTAATTATCTACTTCAAATTTAAATGCAACTGGCTGTAATATCTCAGTAATGAACCTCTCTCAAGCTGCACCCACACTACAGTGCATGTCATAGACATGTTACCAACATGTTGACAACATCACAAATATATGTCATACATCATATAAATGTTGACAACATCACAAACTTATGACATACATCACAAACACGTTGACAATATCACAAACATGTTCTCAAAAAAAAAAAGTTGACAACATATATGCTAGATATAATCATATGAAGCGCTTAACAAGCGCTTCATATGATTATATCCAGCATAAGCCAAAGGTTGGTTCTCCACTTACGGTCGCTGGCTTGTTGTCAATATTTTTGTAAAATGTATACAAAAGTCTCCAACATGTATGTGAAATGTATGCAACAAGTCTCCAACATGTTTATAAAAAAAAATTTCTGAAATGTGGACTTTCTCTCTACTCAAACTCCGACGACAGGACAACGCGCATGCGAGCGCGCAAATTTCATTACCCAGCGGGTGGACAAGACAAATAACAAGGCACCCTTAAAGCTCTTAATTAATTAGGGATAAATATCACTTGCACATCATTAAAACATTTCGGGATTTCACGACGACAACGATGTCAGAGAGAGAGAGAGAGAGAGAGAGAGAGAGAGAGAGAGAGAGAGCAAAAGTTTGATCTGGGAGGCACTGTTGACAAGACGTGAGGGGGAGAAAGAGGGGGTTGGCACCAACCTCCTCCCCACCTACTCCCACCCTCAGGGGGAGGGGGAGGGGGGAAGTAAACTCATCCCGAGCACAGGTGTTGTAAATTTATCAAAGTTTTGATTGGTCTCACTCAAACCCCCTCCCCTCCGGCCACCCCCCCCCCCCCCCCACCCCACCCCCCCCCCCCAAAACCCCTGGATATAGGCGACTATTTGAAGCCTTTTTCTTTCTTTCATATGCTTCAATCTTCGAAGATTCAGGTACTCAAGGCAATAATAATAATAATAATAATAATAATAATAATAATAATAATAATAATAATAATAATAATAATAATAAATAAATTGAAGATATAATAATAATAATACCAACACTGAAGATGTTGGTATAATTTGAAATGAAAATAATAAAAATAAGAAGTATATCCCTTTAATTTAATAATAATAATAATAATAATAATAATAATAATAATAATAACAATAATAATAATAATAATAATAATAATAATAATAATAATAATAATAATAATAATAACAATAATAATAATAATAATAATAATAATAATAATAATAATAATAATAATAATAATAAATCTATACTCTTGTACAGGTCCAAATCTCGAATGGAAAAAAGCGGTCTGGTGCCATGGCACTGAGTCACAATAAGACGTGCCCTTCCAAATTCCCGAAACAGATCATGACCGTCATCTCGACACTGTTTAAATTCCATAAAAGTTCAACAGAAAACATATATCGTGAGGCAATTCAAGGACAGAGTCCCGTAAAAAGGTGTTATTGTCATATCGGTATCCTGAGAATAAACAGTTTCACTTGACAGCACAAAGTTTTTTTTAATTTTAATAAACTTTACATTAAAACAAATCAAATCAGAGCAATTAAAAGAAAAGCAGGTTTAATAATATTTAATACCCATCAAGTCTGTTTTAAAAACCCAACGACCTCCCCCCCCCTGTAAAAAAAAAGAAAAAAGCAAAATAATCAGAGGACCAAGAGGCCACCAACAATTTTCCCAAAATCCCGGGGGGATAGGGGGAGGGGGGTGAGATGTCACCCAGATCCTACGAAATTAGCGGAAGGATTGACGAAAAACTTTTCACGAATTCGTAACGTCAAGAAAGTCAAGTTAGCGGCAGAAAGTGCTTGAAGGTTATATCTCAAGCAATACACGAACAATATAGACCCCATCTCCAAGATGACAAGTTCTAAGCCGCAAGCGCGCAAAGCATCCGCCATTTTGAATAATTTCCCCAAGGATCTTGAAAAAAAGAAAAAGAAAAATGCCGGGTGATGTTAATTCTAACGCTTTCGCTCTCATTAAAGTCTCTCTCTCTCTCTCTCTCCGTATGTATGTATGTACGTAACTAGGTATGACTTATGCAACTGACGTATCTATCTCTCTCTCCTTCTCTCCTTAGGCATTTATCCATATTTGTATCTGTAGACAAAGTAATTTCTCTCTCTCTCTCTCTCTCTCTCTCTCTTATTAGCAGCATACATACATAGAGAGAGAGAGAGAGAGAGAGAGAGAGAGAGAGAGAGAGAGAGAGAGGAAAGTTGCGGCAAGAAAAAAAATAAGCGTAAAGATAAGAAGACGAAACGCAGTAAAAGATAAAAGACAAGATTGATGGAGACAGAATGACGGAAGGAGGGAGATAGAAGAGAGATAGAACAGGCAAGGAAGGGCACAAGAACGATTGAGAATTGCGCAAAATTATTGCACGTTCGAGGTGAAAAAAAATATGCGCAAAATTATTGTTCGTCTGAGGAGATGTCCAAAAAATTGCGCAAAATACTCTATCATCCGAGATTGAAAAAAATAAATAAATAAAAACTGCTAAAAATCATCGTTCTTTCACGGCAAAGGAAAATTGCGCAAAATTATTGTTTGTTTGAGATTTAAGAAAAAAAATTTACGCTGAATTTTGCAAGGTCTTAAGCATGCCACCTTTAACCAGGTAATGGCAGCTAATGGCATTGCGCTCATACCTTTGAAGGAATGCCAAATTAGTGACATGTGGTCAGGCTGCCAGATGACGTGCTCTGACAGAGAGAGAGAGAGAGAGAGAGAGAGAGAGAGAGAGAGAGAGAGAGAGAGAGAGAGTTCTTTAAAGCAACTGCCCAAAATATAGACCTAAAAGTACAAAACCACAGAATACCTGAAAAAAATATAAGAGGAAGAGAGAGAGAGAGAGAGAGAGAGAGAGAGAGAGAGAGAGAGAGAGAGAGAGAGAGAGAGAGAGTTCTTTAAAGCAACTGCCCAAAATATAGACCTAAAAGTACAAAAACAGAGAATATCTAAAAAAACAAATATATGTATCAACTCATTAAGAAATTATTTTGTAGAAAGGTTAAAAAAAATAAAAAAAAATATTAAAATTCTAAATAAAAATCCCAAGCACTACAAATCCGCCTTAATCCCTTTAAATCCAAGTGGCAAGAGGGGGGAGGGTTGTTAAACGGGTGGATTAATGAACAATTCGAAAAATAAAATGTCCCGAGAATCTAAATAAATGTAGCGAAGAAATCTTAAGAAATACTTTTCTTAAAATATTTTTTCAACAGACTTCTAGTAAATCCTATCAAGACGATGAAAATCTAAATAAATTTAAATAAATTTATCATAAATATATTTCTAAACCATTTTTCTGTTTCTTCCCACAGATGTCTACAGAAATCCTACAGCAAGGCAATATAGACCCTCCGTGCCCATTCCATAAGGGGCCATTTCCCCAAAAAAATCCTCTCAACAAGGTGAAGACAGGACAAAAATCGCCATAATTTAAATATACAGAGGTCAAATTTCCTCAACACCATCTCCTGGGAAACGACAGAGAGAACTCGACCTTATGCCACTGATACATTGAGGCCTATATCCGAAATAGGGGTCATTTAAGTAAGTACACTGTATGTTCCAGGTCGTAGTTCGTTTTATAGGTCGTCTTAAACGGCATATGCGAAGAATCTAGTCTTATCTGAAGGTTACTTTACAAGACAATATGTATATACATACATACATCATATATATATATATATATATATATATATATATATATATATATATATAAAAAATATTACAGTATATTTCAAAAAGTGTCATATTACGATGTGATCACTCACGGCAGATTGTACAGTTATAGGGTGAACGGACTGCCCCTCCCTCTTCCCACCCCTCCTCCTCCTCCTACCCGAAGCCTGTCATTCACACTTTTCCCGGGCAGCGCCGGGTAGGTCAGCTAGTATATATAAGGCTATAAACCATCCTCGATCAAAGCCCTATCCAAAGTTTTTGTTTGTTTGTTTTTTTTTTTTGTTCAATCCATCAAGCAGTTTAGCCATGATTAAATAATAGACAGACAGACGGATATAATGCCCATTATAGTATGATATAAATTACATTATATGCAAGAGAGACATTATAAATCCCCTGACACACACCTACAATCACCTAAATTAATTAAAGAGTCCAGAGGTCCAAACTAGACTCCTCACTCAATCACTACCAACAAAAGAATATCACAAACACAAAACGCCTCCGCCGGCCACCAACACCCGAAGAAAAAGTAAAATGGGAGATTCCGTCTCTCTCTTTCTTCAGCCAGTAAAGGTTCTTTCCAAGTATAAAAGATTAAGTCCAAGACGCATTTAAGGCTTATCCCCGTGGGGGAAAGCCTTGGGGGAGGGGCGATTGGGGGAATTTGTCACAGAGAAAAGAGAGAGAGAGAGAGAGAGAGAGAGAGAGAGAGAGAGAGAGAGAATGTCTAGGTATACCATGTCATCATGGAATTTGGAATACGTGAGAGCGAGAGAGAGTGAATACTCGTCAAAATTACTTCAGTAATGTACGTAGATATATTTTGGGGGTCTTGGCCCCCTTCCCTACACCTCCTACACCCCCTACCCTGCTTAGCTTCCCCCTAAATCTCGTATAGCCCTCCCATTTTTAGTGGGCGTGTCAGCAGCGTCTCTTCGGGGGTTAAGATTATATATATATATATATATATATATATATATATATATATATATATATATATATATATATATAAATATAAATATATCTACTCCATTTTGTTTTCAATTTTCCACCCACATAAAACAGGTACTTGTACGATACGGGAATTAGAAAAGCAATACGAAACGTCTACCAAAAACAAATGAAGTACAAGACGAATGGTAAAAAAAAAAAATGATAAAAATAACAAACTAGCAACTCACGACCTTCCACCAATACTCGTACAAGACAGGTACAAACAGATGCGGCGATCGCCACAACAAATCACGTACAATTAAGGTATCAAAACGAAAAGCCAAAACAAAGGTCAAACAACAAACGCAAACAACTCATGATGGGCAAACAACAAACACAAACAACCCATGATAAACAACGCACGCACCAGCAACTCGAGACCTTCCACTAATACTCGTACGAGACAGGTACAAAAAGACCCGACTAGAAAATCTACGAAATTAAGACGGAACAAACGACGCCAGAGACTCCAAGCGGCTATTTGGGAGATGCCTGTGTAATACTGAAGAGAGAGGAGAGGAGAGAGATAGAGAGGGAAGGAGGAGAGAAGAGAGAGGGAAGAGGGAGGAGAGAGAGAGAGAGAGAGAGAGAGAGAGTTGGAAGAGGAGATGAAGAGGGTCCCATCTGTTGCAAGACTTCAAGAGGGGGTATATACGTCGTCTGCTGCTGCTGTAGCTGCTGGTTAGAGAGGAGAGAGAGAGAGAGAGAGAGAGAGCAAATATATATTGTATAACTTACACTAAGTAAATCCAGGAAAAAAAACTCTTTTATAACAAAATCACTTTCACAAAAGATGAGGGTATAAGTCCTAAGTCCCACTACTCTTTTGCCCATAAGCTTGGAGAGTAATCACTTAGGTTTCATATATTATATTATATAATATATATACACACACACACCACACACATATATATATGTATAATATATATATATATATATATATATATATAAAAATTCCTCACAAAATAATCTAACCATCTGTCACCATTCACAGAAGTTTATTATAAATCCTCTTTCAAAATCCTATAAAAAAATATCCTAAATAAATCCAGGCAAATCCAGAAACACGCGTCACATCCGTATCAATCCCTTTCACAAAACATGACGAGGTAACCAGAGCTTTTGTCCCAAGGAACAATGATTTATTTATAAATATATATTTATACATAAAACACTATTGGTTACATTCCTGTCATGGGGTTCTACTGTGATGGGAGGGGGGGGGGGGGAATTGGGAATGTGGGGAGGATGTAGGGGAGTAAGTGGGATGAGTCAGGGGCTCATTTTGAGGGGAAGGGGGTTGTTTATGTTTTATCACGAGATGGGGGAAGGTGCGAAGTATTATGAGGTATTGATGGAGTGGTTTATCATATAGAAGTGGTTCGGGAGAGGTTTGTAAGATTTGTAGTGGTTGTATCCAAGGAAAAGGGGAAGGTGTTGGGGAGGGGGAAGGGGTTGTTTGCTATGTTTTACCATGAGATGGGGGAAGGCAAGGGGTAAATATGAGGGTACTGATGAAGTGGTATACGTATCATATATATATAGAAGTGGTTTGGGAGGGGTTTATAAGGATGGGAATTGGTAGGTGTGTTGTGGGATGGTAGGATAGTGATTCCACAGGAAGGGGAAGAGGGGGGTAGACCCCCCATCACCACCCAACCATCAAAAATAAATCTAGTTACAAACAAATAACAGTTTACCCAATTGATGTTAAATTTACCATCGCTCGACTGCATATCTGTGTCGACTTTTTTTTTTGGCGTGTGTGTTGAATACAGATTACGGAAGATCAAGTGCGCCTGAAATAGAATCATTTTTATCTATTTTTATTTAAGTGCTTATTTATTTATTTCATATTTCCTTGTAGCTTTGTTGACAGGCATTCGAGGGATGCCACGTTGACCTTTGCTTTTGTGGCGTCAGTGTTTTTTTCTTTTTGTTTTGCTGTTGATAATGTAAATAAACAAAACTGCATTTCAACAAATAAATATTACAGAAATATTACTGGGAATATATATATATATATATATATATATATATATATATATATATATATATATATATATATATATATATATATATTATATATGGATCACTGGTGCCACGTTGACCTTTGCTTTTTGTGACGCCAGTGTGTTTTATTCGTTTTATTTTGTTGTTGGTAATGTAAATAAACATAACTGCCTTTCAAAAAAATAAATATTACAGAAATATTACGGATATCTATTTTTAAAATAATATATATATATATATATATATATATATATATATATATATATATATATATTTATATCACAAGGTGGAGAGGTAAAGGCATGTCTCAGCGTAGTACATAATTTATTGCCGACGTTTCACATCACTTCGATGCATTTTCAAGGCTGGGAATGATAAAAATACAAACATACAAGACTCGTCACTGATAAAAACACCGTATAATATTTAAAATTTAAATTTTTAAATTTTTTAAATTTCAAATATTATATGTTGTTTTATCAGTGACGAGTCTTGTATGTTTGTATTTTTATCATTCCCAGCCTTGAAAATGCATCGAAGTGATGTGAAACGTCGCAATAAATTATGTACTACGCTGAGACATGCCTTTACCTCTCCACCTTGTGATATCTGTAGGCCTTGAGCCTCCTTACTAGTCTTCTATATAATATATATATATATATATATATATATATATATATATATATATATATATATATATACATATATATATATATATATATATATTACACACACACACACATATATATATATATATATATATATATATATATATATATATATATATATATATATACTAACATACATACATATATATATATATATATATATATATATATATATATAAAACTAATATCATAAATCTCCAAAGAACCTTTGAAAATATATATTTGAACTTTTAAAACCCAAATAGAGATAATCCCACCCCACACCCACCCCTCAAAAGAGGGAAAACCCCCCAGCATCCTAAATCAACCCTTCCAGCCAGAGATCACAAAAACCAAATTTGGCTGACTGGGTTTCGGCGGGGGGGGGGTTTTGGTCCCCCCTCTCCCCCCTTTCACCAAATCTACCCGGGACGCATATTGACATTTTTCCCAAATCTATTTCCATTCATCTATCCAATATATTTCCCATTTCTCGCTCGGTCAATCTCCTTCTACGGAAGAGTCTAAAAATTATGAACGAGAACTTCTGAAAAAGCCTATTATTAAATATGACAAAAACGGATTTGAAGGATAAAAATGCACTGACAGATTCGTGAGAGTTATTCAAACCATCAACATTAGGATAGGCAAGTATTTTATACATTTAAATATCTAAAATGTCTAAATTTCAGCATCAGTGGGTCTGGTCAGTGTCTGGATTGGTGATCAGCCATCTAAGAGGACCCAGGATTGAAGTTAACAACCTCACCCGACTAAATCGGTGCTAGGAAACTTCAAACAGACCTTAGGATTCTTGTGTGAGAGGCAGAAGCCTTACCGTAAATTATTACGATGTATTTACGGTTAATGAGGCTCGAAGATTTGCATTATCATGCCCTGGCAACCTACCACTCAAAGAGATCGGACGCACCGTTGGCCTTTAGGTTTCCACGCCACGATAAAGCAGAAAGTCAGTTGCTTAAAACACAAGACATTGAAATTTTTTTTAAATGTCAAAATACATGAAAAATAGAAGCTTTTGAAACGTGTTGGGTATTTACTACATTCCAAACCTCTCTCTCCCTCTCTCTCTCTAAGATAAAGAATGACTGTCAATATCAGACGGCTGATGTGCAATGGAGTCAAGTGAGTTAAATCTACCACATTATTACTACCAATCAGGACCGGATTGTTCGAGAGAGAGAGAGAGAGAGAGAGAGAGAGAGAGAGAATTTATTACCTTCTTCCCTACTCACTTTCACTTCCTTCTTACTTCTTCACTATACTTTATTTCATAAAATATTTGGCTCTTTTACCCTTCCCTTATCTAACGGTCACCATCACGCCTCACAATCCAGTCCTGCGTCACCATCGCAATCCCCAACACACACCAACATCACAATCCCCAACACACATCACCACCACCATCACCAATCCCAATCATCTCCCATTCACCATCAATGCACTATTTTCTCTCAGTGTCCAGGTAACAAAGCCACCTAGTCAAGATATTAACTACAGCTGTCTTAATATTATCTTCACTATCTCAGTTCTCCTCTTCATTATCTCCTCTATCTCCTCCAACATCACCGTCACCACCCTCACCATCTTCACCATCAATCTCCTCGCAATGAAAACACATATGCAGACAGACTTTGCAGCAACCCTGAAATTGGTAAGTTCCCAGTTCGGGAACAGACTTCAAAACAACACCATTGTCTCGCCTTTTCCAGACCGCCCCCCCACCCCCCCCCCCCCCCCCCCCCCCCCCCCCCCCCCCCCCCCCCCCCCCCCCCCCCCCCCCCCCCCCCCCCCCCCCCCCCCCCCCCCCCCCCCAACTCTCTCTCCCCCCCTCTCTCTCTCTCTCTCTCTCTCCAAACATATCACACATGCTAATGAATGATATATAACATTCTACACATGAATGTACTTCGAGTATACTTAATGTAGTATACTTGTGTGTGGAATCAGATAGGAAGGTGGTATACTGTATATGATAGATGCGTTGAGTACATACATACGTGCTGTATGAATTAGATGTGTGTATATTATAAAAGGAAAATACACAAAATACGCTCGAATAAGTATTGATGCACAAACACATTTCTCTCTCTCTCTCTCTCTCTCTCTCTCTCTCTCTCTCTCTCTCTCTCTCTCTCTCTCGCTCGCTCTAGATATATATATATATATATATATATATATATATATATATATATATATATATATATATATATTATATATATATACACATAATATCTCCTACATCATATCAGTGCCATAAAACTTGCGCCAAGAAGCAGCAATCACACTTAAAACTTTTAAAAGTGAGTAAACGCTCGAGAATCAATGAAAACGTCATTTAGGAAGAAGATCCTTTCAAACCCCGGTAGCAAAACCTTTGACATCTGAGAGAGAGAGAGAGAGAGAGAGAGAGAGAGAGAGAGAGAGAGAGAGAGAGAGAGAGAGAGTGGGGATAAGTCTCGGTAGTTATTGCGAAACCACAAATTAAAAAAAAAACTATTTTAAATTATATACCAATCACTGCATTCACATCTAGCTTGATTTTATTGTCTAACTTATATAATTTTATGAAAACACTCAAGTCCCAATTGTCGCATTAAAAACTATACAGTCGACGCATTCGGAAATTAAAAACTTCAAATTTGACTCAAAAAAGGCATAGGGAAACTTATATAAAATAACAAAATAAAAAATCATTTCTGAACGGAATTCCTTGTCTGGTGCCGCCCATGCAATTTGGATTTATGGATTAAAAAATTTAGAAATATATTTTTTTTGTTATTTAGATTTTGAATTCAAAATTTAGTGATTTTTTTCAATTTTTATTTTGGATTCAAAATTTAGTAATATTTTATTTTGCAATTTTGATTTTGGGTCCAAAATTTAGTAATATTTTATTTTGCAATTTTGATTTTGTTTTCAAAATTTAGTAGTATATTTTTTGGCAATTTTGATATTGGATTCAAAATTTAGTAATATTTGTTGTTGCAACTTTGATTAGGTTTCAAAATTAAGTTAATATTTTTATTTGCATTTGATTTTGTTTTCAAAATTTTGTTAGTTTATTTTTTGGCAATTTTGATATTGGATTCAAAATTTAGTAATATTTGTTGTTTGCAACTTTGATTAGGTTTCAAAATTAAGTTATATTTTCATTTTGCAATTTTGATTTTGGATTCAAAATTTAGTAATATTTATTTGTTTTGCCATTTTGATTTTGAATTTAAAATTTAGTAATTGTTTTCTTTTGCAATTTTTATTTTGGGTCCAAAAATGAATAACATTATCTCTCAACTCAAAAAAGGCCTTGGAAACAAAAATGACTCACTTAACACATCACAAAGCACAACAACAACAAAGAACAACCCGTTTGAAAGCTCTCCATTAAAAATCCACAGGAAAAACAACCTGACCTAAGACTGTAGTTGACCTCTGACCTTATGTACGGGAAAACAAAGAGCGCGGACGCTTTCAAGATTAAAACAAACCAGGAAAAGGTCAGCTAGAACATTTGCCATTCATCGACGTCAGAGGTGTTCTTCTGAAGAACAAAGAACAAAATTCTCTTATCTTTCCAGGGTGCGGGAAACATGGAGAACATTTTTTGCTCAATGACAGAAAAGGGTCAGCTAGAAAATTTACAATTAACAGGAATCAAGAGACATTCTTCTGAAGAACAATGAACAATGAACAACAAAGAACAAATTTTCTTCCTTTTCAAAGGTACAGGAAAGATGGAGAACAGTTTTCCTAAAAAGAAAAAAATCAGCTGGAAAAATTACAATTTACAGGAATGAATAAATGTTCTTCTGAAGAACACAGAACAACAGAGAACAAAGAACCAAATTCTCTTCCTTCTCAAGGGTACGGGAAAGATGAGAACAAAAGGTCAACCAGAACCTTTGCGAGTGTACTGAAATTAAGAGACGTTTTTCTGAAGAACAGAGAACAACAGAGAACAAAGAACTAAATTCTCTTACTTTTCGAGGGAACAGGAAATATAAGAGAACATTTGTATGCCAATATTTTCAACATAATTTTACATAAATTATGCAAAATATTTTCCTTCTAAAAGGTTAATCAAAACTAAATATGTTTTCTATAATTCAGCTAATAGTTTTATATCTTAAATTGTGAATATAGATATGACTATTTTACACCGCATCTAATGAGAGAGAGAGAGAGAGAGAGAGAGAGAGAGAGATTTAAAAATTGAATATAACACTGACAATATAACTCACTGACGGCAAGCAGATGTTTAATGTGAATGTATGCACAAATACATATCCGCTCGCCCTGACACACACACACACACACAGACGGGGGTGGGGGGAGGGGTCAACCAAGGCGCATTGAAAACAAGAGATAACGGAAATAAAGCGAGAGAGAGAGAGAGAGAGAGAGAAGGGTCAGCAAGATGGTAGCGAAAACAAGACATAATAGAAACAAAAGCTTAGAAAAAACGGAAAAAAGAAGAACAGATAAAAACAAAAGATATTCCCACGAATACAGAAGAAAAGAAGAAGAAGAAGAAGAAGAAGAGGGAGACAAAAGAAGGCATAACAAAAGGAGAGATAAGGAGAACAATAAAAAGAGAATTGAAGAGTTAAAAAAACCAAAGATGAAAAGAGAGGCGAAAAATAACAATAGAAGGTTAAAAGATTTCGGAAGAGCAGACGACCGATGGGGAGAATAAGAAAAAGGGAAGGAATAAATAAGAATATAGAAGAAATAAACTTGAAAGAATTGGGATTTAAGAGAATTTGATAAAAATGGGTAAAAACTTTATTAGAAAAACAGACATTATTATGTTTTTCTTAGACAAAATCCTTAATAGATTGACTACCTCTTAGTAAACTGAGAGAGAGAGAGAGAGAGAGAGAGAGAGAGAGAGAATAAGGCGAAATATCAATTCGTAGAAAAAGTTATACATATACATATGTATGTATGTATGTATGTATGATATACATGTTCCGTTTCGACGAGACGACGTCAATTAAAACCTGGCACGGTGCCAGCGATGGACACAACCGCCCGGCAGAGGGGGAGGTGGGAGGGGGAGAGAGAGAGAGAGGGGGGGGGGGTGCAGGTTCCGACGAAATTCCATCAACGGGACTTGCGATGAGGGAGAGAAGGAAGGAAGGAGAGTTGGGAGAGAGAAAGGGAGGGGGGAGGGGGGGAAAAGAAAATGATGGGGTACAAAACAAGATTTGCTGATTCCGGAACGGAAAATGGATAAATTATACACGAAATGAGAAATTTTATATATATATATATAATATATATATATATATATTATATCTATATATATATATATATATATATATAGTATATATATATATATATATTCTTTACAAAACTTAATACAAATCGACTGAAGGAAAGTATTATCATACATCAACATAATAATAATAATAATAATAATAATAATAATAATACAACCTCTATTCAGAACATAGAAATACAATCATAGCAGAAAGGCAGCATTGCTTTTTACTGCTTTTATCATTCTTTTACTGCTTATCTCCTTTGCTGCCAACTCTATAAAAAAAAACTATGAAGCAGTTATCAAGAAAAGAACCTAACCACATACTCGATATAACTCAAAAGCGGGACCGTTGGCAATAGCAGAGCAGTTTTACGCCGTTATATTCTCCGGAGCATACATTAACGACTGGGCCAAAGCCTTGCCACCCCTCCCCTCACACACACACACACACACACACACACACACACAAAAAAAAAAAAAAACTGGCACTGTATACTATACTCTTTACTGATATACTTTTATTATGATGATTATTTGTTTAGGAAGCCATCTCCGATTTTCTGATACACATGAACCTTGAAAAACACACAACTTACATACACAAACCCATACACAAACGCACACATACACCTTAAAAATACGCAGACCTAAAAATAACAAACACGCATTGTTCAAAAGCATAATTAACTTCAAAACACAGACGCCTTAAAAACACGCAGACCTTAAAACACACGTACCTTAAAAACACACGATTTAAAAGCAAACACTCACAGACACACCTTAATAACACAAACCCATTAAAACACACACACACACACGCACCTTAAAACGCTTAACAAGCGCACCCTAAAAACCCCAAACAAACCTTATAAACACACACACACACACACCTTAAAAACACACACGGCTTATAAAAACACACAGTGGACGCAGACGTACCCAGACAGCCCATTTTTCCAAATTTTCTAGTTTTTTCTCATTTTTTTCTCTCATGAAAATTCATTTCTGAGAGAAACCGGTCGAGAGGGAACGAATTTATCACGGGAGAGATTTTAGGACCTCTCTCTCTCTCTCTCTCTCTCTCTCTCCTCTCTCTCTCTCTCTCTCTCTCTCTCTCCTTTTCATAATTACAACTTCGTCTGACGCTTTGACTGAATAGTATTAACACTTGTGGCAGTTCTCATGATGATAATAATAATAATGTCTATTCGAATGTGTTCATCTCGACACTGCTATTGATGCTATTCATTTATATATATATGTATGTATATATATATATATATATATATATATATATATATATATATATATATATATATATATATATATATATATATATATAAAACCATTAATATTCAACTGCCATCATCATGCAAGCAGTCTTAACATTTCCCCTTTGTCTGCGAGTATATCAACGTCACGACCAGAGAAGACAGTCCTCTCTCTCTCTCTCTCTCTCTCTCTCTCTCTCTCTCTCTCTCTCTCAGGAAAATGGAGATATTACGGAGGATATCGCTGATTCGACCCAATCCCCAAAATGCCCGTTCAGATCAAAGATCTCATCTCGCTTTTATTTATTTTTTTCCCAGAGCGACAAAACGCGCGCGCGCTCTCACACACAATACGAGCTCATGGCTCTGTGACTTGTCAGGTCAGGTTAAGTTAGGTCAATAAGTTGAGTTAAAAGCCAAACGCTTGTCTAATAAGTAAATAGTTTGGCTTCTCTAATAAATAAATAAATAAACAAATAATTGTATGTATATATATATATGTAGCATGTATGTATGTATATGGTGACACTTTTTTACCAGCTTGGGCAAGATACGGACATCAGATCGCCAACCACGTAGATATCTGCACATACGAAACTTGTATCCTACTTAGAAAGGAATCTGGTGTCAGCGGCAATATGCAAAAAGAAAAAAAAAATCAAAATAGTTTTTTTATGATAAGAAAACAACCTCCAAAAGAGAGAGAGAGAGAGAGAGAGAGAGAGAGAGAGAGAGAGAGAGAGAGAGAGAGAGAGAGAGAGAGAGAGTCGTGAAAAACATATTTTAAAATAGTTTAAAGCAAATATTTTATGAAACAATGAAAGAAGTACTGCATACCTATTAGAGAGAGAGAGAGAGAGAGAGAGAGAGAGAGTCCGCCAAAATTAGGGCTTGAATAAAAAAAACCTAAGTCTGAAAACAAACTCTTTCTCGACGTTCAAGAATAATAAACAAAAGGTCTGGAAGTGGATGGTATAATAATGAGCTTGCTAACGAGAGAGAGAGAGAGAGAGAGAGAGAGAGAGAGAGAGAGAGAGAGCATCACACACACACACGTACCTCATGTAAATTGAAGTGTAGTGTGCTACTCTGAGAATGTTTTTTTTTTTACTTTCTTGAATGCCAAGGAGAACGTTAAAGGTTCTCTCTCTCTCTCTCTCTCTCTCTCTCTCTCTCTCTCTCTCTCTCTCGAGATTTGCACACAGCCGTGCATTCAATGAAGGCGAGGTTTTTAAATAGACACACATCGTTGCTCAAATCAAGATCACAGGTGAACTGCAGGTTACTTACAGGCGAAGTATAACTTAATTACAGCGAATTACAGGTTAATAAAAATACGAATTACAGGTTAATTACAGACAAATTACAGGTTAATTACAGGCGAATTGCTGACTAATAACAAACGAATTACAGGTTAATAATAAGTGACATGTTCATTACAGACAAATTACAGGTTGATCACAAGTGAATTAAAGGCGAATTACAGGTGAATTACAGACGAATTACAGGTTAATTACAAGTGCCCATTACAGTGCAGACGACGTCATTAGACTGGATTCTTATCCGTTGTTTATTATTGCGTGATTTTATCAACTTCTTTGATGTGATGAATTATTTGTAATAAATTTGGGACAAGTTAATAACAATATGGACTATTTCCTTGTGAAAGTGTACATATTAACACCAACAGACTGATAAATGCACATAAACGTACACGTACGCAGACCTGAATGAGTGCTACGACCACATGAAAATACACTTACAACTCTTATGTCGACATCCGCGAACCTACAAAAGTATGCATGATAAGTGTCAAGTGACTCGGCACATTTAAGTGGTCAGAGCAGATGTGACGAGTGTTTCGTGCAAATTCTTGGAATTAGATAAAATGTGCATTCAGGATGAGAGATATAGCTGCTTTATATTGTCAGGTGGCTAAAAGAGATGTCAATGATGCTTCTATGTAGACATATGATGATGATTCTGAAGGATGACATTATTATTTATTTATCAAAAATTAAGTAAAATATGTACAGAAAACTTTAACGTTAAAAATTAATGACGAGCTCATATTTCCCCCAAACCCAGTCTAACCCCAAAAAGGTGTTAAGAATCCATTAGCAATATTTTGGGGGGTGGTGGCACTGCGAGCCTGACACCCTCTTACAACAGACCCTGGGGAGCAACTGGTCGACTACCCGGCCTCCCAAGACTCCTGCTGGGAGTCTAAAGAGACTATAAATATATTAGAAAATGACACAGGAAAAGGACTTGGTAGATTACGTAATACTTTCAAATGTCGAGGTTCTCTCTCTCTCTCTCTTCTCTCTCTCTCTCTCTCTCTCTCTCTCTCTGAGCTCACGGAATACTTAACGGCCTTTTCCAAAAGTCCCTGACCTAGAATTCGTTACGAGGAGAGAGAGAGAGAGAGAGAGAGAGAGAGAGAGAGAGGTGGGGGTCATGCATAACATGCCAAGGCATTTTTAAAGGTGATATGTTATGAAAAAATGAAA
This sequence comes from Macrobrachium nipponense, assembly GCF_015104395.2. Lineage (NCBI taxonomy): Eukaryota > Metazoa > Arthropoda > Malacostraca > Decapoda > Palaemonidae > Macrobrachium > Macrobrachium nipponense. The sequence continues at coordinate 59,613,843 of NC_087220.1, forward strand.
GCAGCATCGCACATGAGAGAGAGAGAGAGAGAGAGAGAGAGAGAGAGAGAGAGAGAGAGAGAGAGAGAGACTACAAAGGGCAAACATAAATAGGAGTTATAAATACACGCGAGTCTTCATTCATACTCCTGACTAAATCTGGTCACTATTTATCGTATTCCAAGTACTTCTTTCATTTCGACTTCGTGGATAAAAGAAAAAGAAAATAAAAAGTTGAAGGTATAATTTGGTACAAGCTTCAATCCTGGTTGAACAGAGAGAGAGAGAGAGAGAGAGAGAGAGAGAGAGAGAGAGAGAGAGAGAGAGAGAGAGTCATGAAATACATATCAATATTTTAAAAAGATATTTTAAAACATATATTTTAAGAAAAATGAAAGTAGTACTGGATACTTATTTGAGAGAGAGAGAGAGAGAGAGAGAGAGAGAGAGAGAGAGAGAGAGAGAGAGAGAGAGAGAGAGAGAGAGAGAGAGAGAATCCTTAAAATATATATAAAATTCATAACAGTACAGCAGAATTACTTTAAAATTATAAAAATACGTGGAAAAGATTCCTAATCAATATACCTATATATAGATATAATTATATATATATATATATATTATATATATATATATATATATATATAGAATAAAGCAAATTACAGAATTGAACTCACAAAAACACCTTCGACTTACAGTCATGCAATGTAGATTACAGTTACGATTACGTTAAAAAATATACAGGTAGTTACAGGTATAGGTTACTTAGTTCTCTCTCTCTCTCTCTCTCTCTCTCTCTTTGAGGGAAGGCTTCAATTCAGGTGATAACAAATTCTCGTTCTGCAATGCTTATCAATGCACTTGAGAATGTCACACGACCTACCGAGTCTCTCTCTCTCTCTCTCTCTCTCTCTCTCTCTCTCTCTCTCTCTCTCTCTCATAAAAAAACATACAGCCCCATACACATAAACAACATACTAATGCACTATCTTACATTCCAGCATATACATAACATACGCTTCACGTCACAAATGAACAGGACCACATACAGGGATCTTTATGCCAACATATGTTCACACGCACACATACGCACAAGCGCACACACGCCCGCCCGCACGCAAGCAAACTAATAGGAATAGATAGGACAAGCCTGGTTCAGTACAGAAGTTGGCGTCAAGCGAGGGTCCTTATCTCTCAAAGATCTCTCTCTCTCTCTCTCTCTCTCTCTCTCTCTCTCTCTCTCTCTCTCTCTCTCAACTTACACCGATAAATCTATCGGTAATCAATACGTTCTCTTCCTTCCCACAACCCTACCACCCCTAAACCCCCCCCCCCCCCTTCCCACAACCTAAAACAACCCACACATACACACGCGCGCGTATAAGATAACAGAATATGTCAAAGCAGTGATTTCCTCGTACAGAGAGAGAGAGAGAGAGAGAGAGAGAGAGAGAGAGAGAGAGTTCACGTTCACTTTGATTGCATACATACATAAAAAGACTTCAGTGTATATACTACCCATGTTCAAAAAAATATATTAATAAATCTCACAAGGAAGTTCCTACACGTTCCTATGACAACTTCAATTCTTTGTAGCAACCAGAACTACAGAGGTAAATAAATAGTACTCAATGTGTTTTCAGTTCAATATAAAATATAGTTATTCTTTTTAAATATTCATTAAAATGTAGATATCACATACTATATCTATGGTTTTAAAGTAGCTTCCTATCTGCGTTAAGTCTATGTCCAATTATGCTTAACAATTTACAGTAATTATAGCTTCTATAATAACCTAATTAACGGTAAATGACGCGGTAATAGTTCTTTGCGTCAACGGTAAATACAAAATATTTAAAAATCGATGCTATTAACTTAATATAAAAGTTGTAATAGCCACATAACTTGGACAGTTTGCTTTATACTGTTATAGCAGCTCAAGATTACGAGAGAGAGAGAGAGAGAGAGAGAGAGAGAGAGAGAGAGAGAGAGAGAGAGAGAGAGAGAGAGAATTAATTTGGTGACTTAACGACGCGGTGAGTCACCCAAGAATAAAATCAAGTTCGTGTCTGGGTGTACGATGTACAAAATATGAGAGAGAGAGAGAGAGAGAGAGAGAGAGAGAGAGCTCAAAACGACCTTCAACAACATACATATATCGCTTAATCACAACTCGCAACAAGTCTGCAACATATTACGAGAGTTGTCACCAATCACCTGCGTGAAGCATCGAGAACTTTCCGTCCCAATTTACCATTGACGTATAACGTCATTTCTTGTCAGGAAAAAACGTTATTACGAAACAATTGAAATATGGTTCTGATAAACAGTTATGTTACATTACATGGTAAAAACAATTAACAACACAAATCACAACTAGGGAGAACCACGCAAAACACTGTAAATAAAAGATAGATCTAGATTGTTTACATCGTGAACTCTTCTTCTTTTTTCGAGAATGCATCGTGACAAGGACCCAAATGTCAGCTAACTTATGTTGCAGTTTGCAGCACACACACACACACACACACACACACAGAGAGAGAGAGAGAGAGAGAGAGACAGCAGAGAGAGAGAGAGAGAGAGAGAGAGAGAGGAAAGTTTACACATTAGATACAAGAAGAGGAGAGTTGAGAAGTTGAGGAAAGGAAATACTACCTCCGAAAGGAGAAGGAAATTGAAAAGCTTCCAAAGCACCTTCCTAATGGCTGAGAGAGAGAGAGAGAGAGAGAGAGAGAGAGAGAGAGAGAGAGAGAGAGAGAGAGAGAGTCATCTGTGGTACACGGAGCTACCAAAGCAAAACTTTTTCTCTCAACCATGTTATCGTGAGGCTAGCGGCGAGAGAGAGAGAGAGAGAGAGAGAGAGAGAGAGAGAGAGAGAGAGAGAGACGTTAAAGTAAACTGTAGCCTACTGTGTATTTACACAGTGATCAATTATAACTCGTGGTGTAGGCCTAAGACAATGGAAAACAAAATAGCAAGTAATGTTGCAAAGTTGCAATAAATACACAATAATGACGTACACATGACCTCATGAGTACGTACACAGCCAGCCAAACAAGCACATAAACAAACAAAGACACAATATCATATAGTTGGGTCTCACTGCCTTTCCATTTGAAACCTGCATCAGACAACCGGGTCTATGGGCTGCCACTCACGTCAGCTTTCGTGAGTCTCTCTCTCTCTCTCTCTCTCTATCTCCTCTCTCTCTCCTCTCTCTCTCTCTCTCTCTCGCTCTCATCTCTCTCTCTCTCACTTGAGAAACAATCCGTGAAATAACAGGACTCGAAAGCATCCGAGAGTCCTTCAGCTCTTAAAAAAAAGAGAAGAAAAAAAAGCCAAGGATAAACCTCTGCATCGCCAACCCCAAGTGCCAGTCTTAACGACCAAATTGTAAACAAAAATATTCCCTCGTCTTAGAGAGAGAGAGAGAGAGACTCCACATATGCGTTGCAGCGTGCTATATTCCCGCCGCCGGTTATGCAAACCAAATTCTACCCATATATCTCACCTGTAACATAATGTCACTCCACATAATTCTGTAACATTTCCCCAGAGAGAGAGAGAGAGAGAGAGAGAGAGAGAGAGAGAGAGAGAGAGAGAGAGAGAGAGATTAGGTGCTTAAACAAAGCAACCCTCCTCCATCGCGCATAGGATACAACAATAGCTATAGGTAAGCTCGGCCTAAAAATAGCTGCTTATGAAACACCTTTTTTACTTTTTTTTTTTTCAAAGTATATAATAGCAGACAGTCTTTTATTAAAACTCATCATTCTCTAACTAAATAAAACCTTCTTCTTAACAAAGGCAAAACGTTATAAATAAACTAGTATTTATAATAGCCTACAAAAAAAAGTAACTTATAAAGGCTCCCATCCTACATGGGTCTAGCCCTATGTTTGCTCTGCTAATCAAGCTATGTATAAGTCATCCGGACAAAGTTGTAGCAACCAAATGCACATAATATTTTCTGGAAGCCTTCGCTCCAACGTTTCCCTGCATCCATACGATGTTAATCCATCAATCAAGGCAATTATATTTAATAAATATACATAAACCACCGCCATCTTGTCACCAGCACGGGAGACAAAAAAAAAAAAAAAATAAATAATAAGGATAATTGCGTCATGCCAAGTTAGGTTCATCA
>NC_087220.1:59622971-59642971 GCF_015104395.2 Macrobrachium nipponense
TTTATATTCATTACTTAACTACTAAAAGGTGCTCAGGGAACAATGGAGATCAAGAAGAAATAGTTTACAAATTTATTCTTCAACAGTGTATATATATAATCAGTTAAGCAACAATTTCTTACATTGCACAAACTTAGAAAAAAAAAAGAATTTCCAGTGTTCAAAATCTATCTCATACTTCTATTATGACATGATTCTGCAATTCTGCAATAACCAACTAGATCACACCCAAAATATAAGCCATTAAAATCTATAGTCTCCCTCACTTTTACACAGTTTCATATATTGAGTTGAATTATTGAGAGATGGGCCAGCTGACGGCCTCTCGCAAAATCAAATAAAACACGTGAGATGAGTTTTTTGAAAAACCAAACAATATTGAGATTTTCCATTCACACGTACCAACATGGCATATAGACTGGAAACACTGATTTACAAAACAATTTGCATTATCTTCGTGGTAATCAAGACTTACCTTAGCATATGGTTCAAATAACATGCACATCAAAAAATACATTATTAAAATAGCTTGTATCAATATTTATGTCTTATATATATATATATATATCTGGGTATCTATAGAGATCCGTGTACTTTTCTTTCACAATTTCAGGTTGTAACAGACCATGGGGGAAGGAAAATACAATCAAACGTGAGGGAAGGTGGAAAAAAAAGGTGCTCAAATCTTTTCCTGAGGAAAACTGATGCCATACTAACACAATCCAACAAGTGTGCCTGGTGGCCTCTGTGTCAATGAGTATGCTTAAACACGTCTGTCACGCAAGAGAAATCACTAAACTGCACGACAGAAGACAGTGGCCTTATTGACCACCAGAGCGACGAGACACAACTCGGAGGAGGTTAAAAGCAAGCAAATCTCTCCTAAAAAATCAATCCATAATTCTGTACCTATGTAAATGTCAAATTTCATCATACAAACTCATAGTATTTTCAAATATACATGCCCTTTGAAAATGAACATGCAAATGGTCATTAGCAAAATATCTGTAATATAAATATATATATGTACAAATGCAACTATCAAATGTCCAGCACGATGGAAAAGGTTATGCACACAACTCCGCACTCTTGACACTTACCGTGACCCGTGCAATGCAAGGAAAGTGGTCACCTCAAACTTACAAAAGTATTCTCTCTGTGTAGCACCTCTCGATAAAGTATTGAATACAAGACTATTTCACATATATATATATCCACTATATATATGAAGTCAAAACATATTAAAACCACGTTTTTTGCAAATACAGTACACGTCTGCATATTCAAAATTCGAAACCCCTCTAAAAAGAAGACCGATTCTATCTTCGGAGTGATTAAAACTTGGGAAACATCCCATATCGCTAACCAGTTAAAATTTCGGCAGCATCTCATATCTCTGTCTTCTAAGGCTAAAATCAAGTGAGATCTGTGCCTAACACTAAATCATTGAGCTTAAAAGTTCTCTTTTGGGAGAAACTGGTTGTGACCTTCATCAAAATACTTTATACTCAAGCTCAAATCACAAGTTAATAAATGGATCCTGTAATGTAATCTTTGGTGCATTTTCAAGAGTACAACATTAGATTTTGTAAAAACACTGAACTTCTATAAGAAAATCTGACAATTATGAAAATGTCTTCCACCTATGAATAGTTTTTTACTGCTGAACAGCTACTTTTAATACATGTTAATGTACGGAGCATCAAAGTGCAAACATAACATCTACGCACACATACTTTTCTAATCGTTTAGGCATAAATAATATACTGTAGTCTTCAATCTAAATCAAATGACTTAAAAATTAAAATGAACACTGCTATCAATAGTCTAACCTCCATATTTTGTCATTATTAATTAAAATCGGTTACCTAAGCTATAGTGGCAGTTTGTCTTCAATATTACAAAAAGACAATACAAAACTAAAACCTTTCTCAGTCTGAACAACATACAGCATGTGAAATAACAGTAACATTAGTTAGCAAGCATCCCCAGCCCCAGCCTTGGTAAACAGACAATGGGCAAAGTACTCCACATGACACTTTTCTTCCTTGTTGCCAAAGCCACGAAAACAATACACTCTACAAACAACACCCTTGGGGTGCAAATGTCACCACTCTGTGTAGTATACCACATGCCTTAACTAAACTTCTACCCATTCCACAATGTAGTGCCAACATCCAAATAGTACACTATTCCTCAATGAAAACCTTAGACAGAACACAGACTATGCACAACTCTTAAAAACAGTGCATCAAATAGCCCAATGGTTTTACTTCTGTACAGAAAATAGACATCTACTCCATAATCATATTTTTGATCCTTAAGACTTAAAACCACACTCTTTTCTTTCCATTATATCCTTGTTAATCTTGGACCACAAAAAACATGAATGGAACTAGTATAGTCTTACAGACATCAATGGTAAATAAGAAGGTTATTAAAAGTCTAGGTTTCCTACATGATATAGCATCAAGGGGAACAAGATTGTCTTGGAACACTCACCCTTTCAGGTGGCTCTATAAACTAAACCAGAAAAGACTAAACCAAGTAGAAATCACAAAGCTGAAGCAGACAAAAGTAAATATAAACTGACTTAAAATAAAAAGCTGCGATTAACAAGGATACACCAGGAAAGTTAGAAGCTCTCGGACTTGACGAGAGCCGAACTCCCCAGAGAGACTCCGAGCAAAGCAGGGTTCTCTGCCTCTGATTCTGAACTGTCATCATTCGTCACAACAGGATCAGTGGTGTTACTCACCTGACCAGTTGATTCAAGGACGCTGATGGGCTTGGCAACAGCTATTGAGACGAGCCCCTTGGGGGCTCCTTTGAGAGCTGCCACGGCTTGATCCAGTGTTGCATTTTCAAGGTTGGTTCCGTTGACGGCTACTAGGCGATCACCAGGTATTAACCGGCCATCCTTCTCGGCAACACCTCCGGGGACTAATGAGCGTATTACAATGACTGTCTCTTGAGGGTTGAGTGGATCCTGCAAAAGAAAATGAGCCACATAAGCAATCATTCTACATAATCAACTGTAAAAACGTATATACATTACTAATTCATAACATATGACTTAAAAAAACTAAAATCTTTTATAAGCACATCATCAAAACACCAACATAGTTGGTAGTATAATTATAAACCATTCCACTTTCAATTCCTTCATTAGAAAACAATGAGCTGCAAATATTTATTGATGTTAACAATGTAAAGAGCAATGCGATGCTACATACGTACTGCGTATGTAGTCACTTAAGTTGTATTGCTTGCTTGCACTGTATTGTATTATTTCTTATGCTTGCACTGTATTGTATTATTTCTTATAATGTCTTGTTTTCATTAAAATTAATTATTTTGTTTTGTAGCTACTGCATTACTATTACAATTTTATTCAATAATTCATATTTTCCTCTATTTCCGACACCATACTTATTTCATCTACAAAACCCCATTATGAACCTCACTTAATCTGCATAATTTGCAGGGGTCTTACACCATTTCTTACTGCTGGCAGGAGTGTCTTCTAAAAAACAGGTGAGAATTCTGATCTCATGAACTATCAGATATATGGAGACAAAATTTATCCTTTTTTTAGTTAAGATTTGACAGGTCCCATATTTGTTCAGGGTTGTCAAATCTAGTTCAAGAATAGAAGATCAACCTATTTAGACATTTTATCAGGCACTACCCATCCTGTGTCTTCAAAAATTAACATCCTTATGTAGGAAACGAAACACAGCAAAGAGAAGACACTAAGAGTAAAATCAAATAGATAAAATGAATACCAATCTGTAATTAGCAACTAGAAATAGAGAATTTCCAAAATCTATGGCATAGGAAAATTGTTCTTGAGGAGAGCAATTCAACCTACGCATTTAAACTTCATCTCAGATTACAGTATAAATAACATAAGACCTCCTGTGGTCACCACAGTCGTAAGCATCCTTGATAGGAATATTTAAAGCATTGGATAATCTTTGCTGGGAGGCAGAAAAAAAAACTTAGAGAAAAGATCGGCTGTAGAAACTTCAAACTGCAGCAGAACAGTGGTACACTGCAACTTCTTTCTTTGTTGCATAGAAGTTGCTTCCTTGGGGACATGGTAAAGTGTGATCAGCTTGCAATCCCAAGCTACTTTTGTAAAATTCAGAACCTGACCTTGTTTGTTTGTTTTGTTTGTTTGTATGGTGTTTTTATGTTGAATGGAACCAGTGGTTATTCAGCAACGGGAACAACGGCTTTACGTGACTTCCAAACCACGTCAAGAGTGAACTTCTATCACCAGAAATACACATCTCTCACCCCTCAGTGGAATGTCCAAGAATCGAACTTGTGGCCAACACCATAACAGCCACGTCACTGAGGCCACCGACCTCATGCCGATTCCTTGATGAACTTTCTGTTAAGTTATCAGTGTTTGAATCAACTTTTGAAATCAAGGGAATCAGGACATCAGGCTTTCCTTAAGGATAGGAGTCCCCATTAACATGGAACAATAGGAAATTAATGCTAAAAGAAGCATATTCGAAGACTGTAAGGCCTTGGCCAAAATTTCTGATGTAATATGAAGAAATCCTTGAATAATGACCCGGGCAGCATGAATTATGGAATTTGTTTAGTTCCCAAGATGAACATGGAAATTCATTTGTGAAGCAATTGTTGTATTTCATGTAGCTATCACACAGCTATCTTCTCTATGGTAAAATTTTATGGTTATGGTTGTCCTTCCACTACTAAAATCAAAACCCTCAAAGAATCATAATGTTATGAATAGTGATAAATGACCAAGGATTACTGTGTTTTTATATTTTGCAAAAAAAATATGGGCTGTTTGACAACACCTATAGGAGCCAACTTCAGTTTTCCCCCAACTGAGTGGTAAGACCAGGAATATTTACTACCAATCAATGCTTTCCTTTCATCCTCACTGGAATAACAGTAAGTTTCTGTTATCTTCATACTTAAGAGCAAGTAGAACTCAACATTTTAAAAAGGGTTTTCCAAAAAAATTGTTATTTTCTCACCTGATAGTCTAAGATGGAGAAGCCAAGACCTCTGTCCCCTTTCATGAGTTCGATAACCTGTGACTCAGAACTCCACATGGCCAGGCCAGTGAGAGGTTCTAGGCTGCGGCTCTTCATTCGGTTGAAAGAGGTCTCGTTTGTTGCTGCAGTGGCTGACGAGGCTAGTGATCCGTCAGACTTGGCCTTTACGAGTCGTTCAGACCCGGGAATCAGATTTTGAAGGGAGCCACCCAAAATATTCTGAAATAAGAATCCAAGAATTTGAGATTGATACAATTTACGCTCATCAACAAGTAACGGTGGATAAAGCAGGTCTTGACTTGTCATAATATGAAAGAGAAGAAATTTTTTCATATCAAAATATAAAGTTTATATAGCCTATACAAAAATATATTTTACCAAACATGTGGCAAATGCACCTTATAGGTCATACTCTATAATGCTTTCTTAGCTTCTTCATAATATTTAATGACATAATGCTCTATTTTTCAATATGTAGAACTTGAAGTTACTGTTTCTTAACCACCTACAGAGACATACGTGACAACATCAATGTAAATTTTCCCACCATTCATAATGACAAAACACAGTACAATAATCCTATTCTTAAAATCTTGGACATTTCTTTAATATATTAAGACCTAACCCAACAAGGAGCAGGAACACATATCTATGTATACTGTATCTTCTATAATTTTGCTATTTTGCTGAAACTACAAAATACATAATTCTACAGAAAATAATACTCCTATTTTAGTACACTAATGATACGAAGTTAATATGAAAAACACAGACAAACTGAATGACTAAACTATTGAATGTTAACCCCAAAAAAACTGGTTTCAGACCCACTGAAATTGGCTCACAAAACTAAACATTTTATTAAAAATCATTATGAACAAATAAAGTATTATCATATGTGAATAATTAAATCCTTTCCTAGATAAAAAAAATCTCACACCCACTGTAGAAATATCTTACGAACATAACCCCTATTTGCAAAAGCCAGAGACAAACCTATAAGCACTGCAATGTTTTTTTCTGTTATCTAAAACCTGCAAATCGAAATGAAGCACAACCTGCATCTATTAAGGCATCACTTGGCTCTATCCACAAAACCACAAGAGCAATCCTAAGGCTGCAAAGCATAAGCAGTTCCTTTCACAACAGCTGAACTCAAGAGAGGTTTGGTAAACGCCAAACCACACAGATTACATGACTCACAAGGAACCATTCTCTTAGAAGGAATGAAAAATACCATGCAAAGCCTTATCATTCTTTAGCAAGCATACTGAGGCATCTGTAATGCAAAATTAATCTTTGAGGATCCACCATTTCTTACTGACTGGGCATCTTATGTGTTTTGTATTTGCAATACTGAAAGGTTTTACTCACAGGTAAATTTCAATTGGCAAAAATTGGCTGTGCCTTTGTGAAGGCAATTACCTGATTATGAAGGTTATTAAAACCATGCTAGAAAGCACCTCAGAAAATCCTGGGTTAGGGAAAAATATTTTTGTATAAGTGGAAAGAAGTTCTTTCTTGTTAAAGCAGGTTAACCAGTTACAGAAGATCGTTTTAGAGTCTACTGCTATTTGTAATGAAATCTTGAAGGTCCTGGTGACTACATGTTGTCTATCTTTGATTCCGGTACTTTTTATACAACATAACCGCGAAAAGCCTTATAGTACACTGCAGCCTTAGTTAATGATTTAATTTAGATTTGTAAATATAAAAAGAAAAAAGATAACTATTAGAAAAACCAATTTGTAATTACGTTTAGTTTAGTACTGCAAATAATTTGAATACATTCAATATCAAAACTTAAAGGCAAAGATTAGGTATCCCTATGGTGCTTATTTTAGTCACAGTATGGCTGATTTGGATTTCCATTTTTTGTGAAAAACATGTGAATGTTAACCTTATTGATGGCTGATTAAGCTATGCAGTAATTGAACTTTTAACTTAGTTGCTGATTTATTTAGTTATACCTTTAGATTTGTTAATGACCTATCATCATTAAACCATAGGGGCATATTATTCTTTGTTTACTTATGGATCCTAAGCAGTTCTTGAAATGTCTAACACTAAGAGGGACCCACGGAAGGTGGACTCATCCTTAGACATTGAGATCCAAGTTAAAAATAATAACTTTTCACCTAAAAGATGAGAAAACACAGCCTCTAATTTCTCCTCCTCTCATCACAAACATTTCTCTCACTGACAATAAATTTTGAATCATCAAAAAATCACTAATAAAACACAGGAATAACTATGAAATGTTGGCTGTCTTGTAAAACCATCGGCCAAAGTAACACGCAAAAATATGAAGAAGAACCAAGCTTCCATTGCCTACCAAGCATTTAGAAGTTTAGGAATCACTGACGTATAAGCTGACCTTAGCAAAATCCTGAATCAAAATGATGTAATGTAATAATAACTTTATCATGAATACGTACTCTTACAAGATCCAAAGAACTGTCCATTAAAAGAACTAGATAATATCTCAGTCAAGACTTCTTGCATAACCAGCAAAGAACTGTCCCTCTAAAGTGGACATCAAATCAAGGCTCCAAAAGGTACTCACTAATATGTGTGAGCTGACTATGGAAAGCACATCACTTGGAAACAGACGAGAGTAAACTGTCAAGAATTAAAAGTTTTGGTCTTACTCCATACTCAAATACAGCTGGCAGTAATTAGAAAACAGCTCCTTGGAACATCAAGATACATGGTTGGGATCTTAACTAAGCTGAAGAGAAATTTATGAATATTACCCGATTCCACTACATAAAAAGGAAGCTAGTACTTTGTCATAACAATATACCTAAGTCCAATAATGGGGAAACCATTATGCCATAGATAAAATTAAAAATTAACTACCTATCACAAACTACTACCACTACAGATTTAATATTCACACCTCACTTAAAAAAACACTTTGGACCTGGCTAAAGAAACTGGAAATTTGATGTTCAAGATGCTTTTTAATAACACCAAAAAACCATTCGCATATCAGTCACTTCCATTTAAACACATTGTGTATAATGAACTTGTGATGTCCCGTAAAAAAAATTAATCAAGACATTAATAGTTTGCCTATGCATAAAAAGGCCATAAAATTTTTGCATTCTTCCAGTAATAATACAAGACTTCTTTTACCAGCAAGAAACAGTTTTCCCTTCACCTCAAAATAATTCATCTTCTGTAATTTATCATTTTGATACTTGAATCCTCATAAAAATCAACGTAAGGCCTTTCAAAAATGTGTTCAAGTATCTTTCAACAGCTTAACCAGGAATGTATGTGTGTGTAATCATCCTTAGAAACTCATACCTAATTTTGATATAACCTGAGTCACACCTATATGTCCAAACATAAATAAACTCAGGTCATGAAAAGTTAGAAATTTTAATTAAAACCATTATCTACTGTGTGCAACTCATACCACACTATATCAGAACCTTTTTTTTTTATTACACAGTCTATATTATTTGCTTCTTCTCTGGTTAAAACAGAAAACAAGGAAAGACGAAAGATAAAAAGTCAAATCAAACTAGATTTTAGTGAAAACAAACCAAGAACTTGAGAGAAAACATGCTTTGCCACACTTGCCTACAAGTTAGTCAAATACAGAGCAACTCTACATTCAATCTTAGAAGAAACTCAATAGGCCTAACATATGAAGCAGATATTACATTTGACACTGGAGCCTATAGATTTACTGAACTTTATCAGTGGTAAAAATTCAAACTTGGGTGACTATGTTTTTATTTCAAGTTATTAGAGCGCTTTTCTTAAATATTTCATGGAAATTCCTTGAATCTCTGTTTCTTAAAAGGTATTATTGCAGTGATTAAAAACTGTACAAAATTATTCAAAGATGTCATTCCAAAAAATTGTCTGACTATGACACAATGATATGTATTGAATATCAAAATTTAATTTTAATATAATTCAATTTTAAAACCCTTGGGTATTTTGATAATTACCTCAAAGACTAGTAAATTGAAATGACATGCCAAAAAGTTGTACATAATACTGCAGTCTTAACAGATGTCACTTAAGCAAAAACAAAAAAACAAAAAAAAAGACATTCCAACATGAGATTTAAAAATTGTATATGTTTAAAAAGTTCAGAAAAGATACCATGGCTTACAGCTGCACAGCAGAATACTCAAGTATAACATAGTTATAGATACTCTAGCAACCTTGATACATACATGTAAGGCATCAAAACACAACTAAAGAAGCAGTTAATCAGTCAAATTCAGAGTCAAGAGGACCAAATGTTAAGCAGCAAACCAGACAACAGTAATGTACAGGGTCATTGAAAAATGCCAAGATATTGTTAGCATCTGTGCAATACTCATTCGGTTACAAAAGCCAAATAATACACATGACATGAAAAGAAAAACAGGCAACATTAGCCCACTCATCAACCCACCGTGAGAAAAGCCAGCAATCAACGGGGCAATTCAGGGAGAGAAGACGGAGAGAGAGAGAGAAAGAGAGAAGGAGAGAGAAATACATAGATAAATAATGACAGAAATCAAATCAAATACTGAGGATTATTAAGTGTACACATGAATCAAAGAAAAGCTATAGTAAAAGAGAGTAAAAATAAAATTTGTATGACATGGCATGCAAATGTATTACTCTGAAAAGTAAAATAAAACTAATTGAGAGAAAATATTTAAAACAAGATTTTATAACCTTATATTTTATGGATAATATTTCACATTTACAAAAGACATTGACTTAAATTACGCTATCTAACAAACACGACAAACATGCATGTGGAAAATAAGAACTATGGCATTCAAACGATTCTGTCAGATTAGCAATTAACAACTGTTAATAGTGTTGCACAATCATAACACTGGCTGAGAAAATGAAAAGTCAAACAAATAAAATACGTGAAAGGAACTGCAAATAAAAATGTATGTTAACATGGAGGGAAAGGAATCAAGATAATAAAACTGAAATGAATGTTCTTTAAGTAAATTAAACCTGGCTGTGTGCAGGAGACCATCAAAGCTATTTTTCATCTGTATCAACAAAATTTCTGCTTTAACATATTATACCCTGGAATGATTAAATTCAAAATATACAACTTTAAAAACCATATACTGTAATGTCATGAATATGCTATAAATTAACAGAAATAATATACCCTATCATCAGCAAAAAAGGCTACTACTGTTGTCTTTCAATTGTATAATACTAATAAACATATATAGTGGAATTAGTGCTTTGAGAAAATTCATTATCAGCTCTAAAAACAACCAAATGTTTAAGTCTCCGGGCTTCATATCTTTGTTTCACTCTAATTATTAAGCAAACAGCAAAGGTAACCAAGATAAATATCCATTCTATCCCTTAATCAAAGGAGCATAGCAAAAAATAAACAAAATATGTGCATCTATGCAATACCACTGTTAATTAAATGAAAACAAAACATGAATGTGACTGTAGAAATATTATACATATACAAACAATCCCAGAAATAAAATGTGAAAACACTAAAAGACACATGAATTAAAAGTTTAATGTATTAATGCATGTACACACAAACATTAACAAAACCATAAACACCAAATGCCATGTTGTATTTATTCTAAATTCTTCTGTGGCCTAAACTATTTATCATAAAGACACACAGTACCTCTCTTATCTGTAAACAGATTGAAAATGAACATGTTTACACTGCCAATGAAGTTGTACATATGACAATGAACTTTTGGTTCTTTGACAATTATCAGTTTGGTAAAGCAAGGGACTGACCACAAACCTAATCATTTTACAGAGTCTATGACAGTAAGGGAGACTGGTAACAGTACAGTACTGTATACTTTAGTTCATTATTGAAGATATGAGTGGTTTTATCCTCTATGGAGTACTGTATACATGGTATGATCCAAAGGAGCCTACAACTGTACTACTCAGGTGGTAAACGTTCCGAAAGTGATGCACTGAAACAATTTTACTTTTCTGTGTGCAATATGTAAGCTTATTGCAGTACATTAAAGTGTCCCTATACACTATAAATAATTTATAATCTCACAAGCAATGACACATTTGTTACGTTCATGGCTGATAAAGCAAGTACGTATTTCACAGCTGTAAGTGTTCTCCAGTAACGTGCAAAACAAATCTGACTTGAAATGTCATTTTGGAATATATTGCTACTATGAACATTTATTTACTGCATTTAGTACTGCTACTTAAATATAATTTAGAATGCTTACTATCAGCAGCCTTTTGTGATCCAGTTTCAAAGTAGTTTTTCAGTACCTACAACTCACAAGACGGTTATTAGAGGAACTACATGATACCTCATATTTGGAATCTGGCAGAAATAAATATAAGCTTGAAAGTTAGTTAAGTGTCTTATTCTTTATTGTCTATGTGCTGCTTCCTATATGCAATTACAAATCTTACACATCAAAATTCCATTTGCAAATCCTATCCTTATAAAATTAATGATGGGCTACTTTCAATACCTGTTTAAATAATAGGTAATCAACCATGAAATGAAAACTGTAAAGGAAGTTAATGGCATAAATTCATCCATCTCTGGTGCAGATTAGAGAGATACATACTGTGGATGAGGGAACACTGAAAATGCAACGACCAGAAGCCTAAACATAAAAGGTTGAGAAACTCTGAGTTCAGACAAGGTGAGAACATAAAGCAAGGAAACAAAACCCAGGGAATACCCACCCTAGCAGCAAACGTGTCTCTGTCCGCTGTTGGGGCGTCGATCGGATGTAATGGTGGAGGTGCTCCAGGAGCACGGCGCCCGCAAACTAAACGTACTGATCTTGGAAGTTCTTTCAGGATTCCTACAACCTCCACGTGGTTCAGTCCTAGTAACTTCTGCCCATTAACCTGTAAGAATCATGGTTTGTTAATACGTAAGTCTCAGAAATATCCATGGGATGTCAAAATGTTAAAACATACAATGCAATTATTCAAATGGTTACTTCACTTTAAATAATAATTAAGGTAAATACTGATTTATACAGTATCTACTTATGAGCTTCAAAAATAACTTATGGCCTACTAACTAAATAAATGAATAAAATATGGTAAATGTATGAAAAATGAAGATCTGTTACGGAGGTCTTGCTCCGTGCTGAGGGAGACCAACTACATATAGTCGTATGTCCTGTGTGGCGTATATACTCTCTGTAGACTGTATTAAATGTTCCTTTGCAATGTCACTCCAGCTTCAGCTGCATTGCTTTCTCCCTTTTATCTTTCATCAATTCTCCTTGACTTCATTCCACCTAGCTGTCCACTTTCTTTAACTTTCCTTTACTCCGATTTTCAGCTCTCAATAGTATATGACCCTATTAGAGTCTAGAACTGTACGTTCTTACTAAGGCCTGGTTAATCACGTGACTTCTCCGGTAACTGATGCCGAGTCAGCTACCAACAGTTTTTCCCGTTACTGCACATCAGATTTTTGCAGTTTCAAGTTTTCATCTTTCCTGTGCTCTATCTATTTTGTCATCTCTCTTTCTTTGTATGTTAGCTAACCAATTACATTGAAGTTTTACTTCTACCAGTTCAGTACTACAACCTTGTGTTGTATCCACTGTGCAGACTACATTCATTTTCCATTATGTATACTGCATGTTTTTATTGTCTTCAAATCTTTTACTCCTCTACTTCCTGGTTTTCTTCGAGATTTCTTGTTTACTTTTTTTTATGCAGGAGTTTTGACCCAATATTCATGACATGGTACTGTACCTGCTTAATCTTATACAGTACTGCATAAGCTAATTCACAGGTACAGTATCTAACAAAAATAAAATTCAAGGAGCTGATGTGAAGGAAATAATTCTTAAGAGTTTTCCTCTCTAAAAATGTAAACTTTGTCATACACACTTGTTTACTACATGATTGCTGCAAAATAAATCACAAAAGGCTTCATAGAAATTCTTTTTGCTTTCTCTCTTTGCACTGAAGAGGGGATTTTGCTTCAATTTATGTAAAAGCACAGTTTAAATACTCTTCAAGAAGGCCTTAGACATCAGAACAAATAAATATAGAAATAATTATATTATATTTTTTAGAATACATCTCTCACATAGAGGGCTAGTACAAACCTATTTCCATTTCATTGGGATAGGACCTCAATCCCTCCCTCTCCCTAGTAGTATTCCTTTTTTTGTGAGAATGAGATTGAAATGGGGATTCTGCTGTCCTTCTCCTTGGCTTTTATACACACACACATACTACTCACACACACACCAGCTAGAACTTAGGCAAAGTTCTAATCAATGAAGAGAACCCCACCAGTACATTCATTGAAAAAAGTTCTCCTTTGTAAGCTACCAATAACAATTAAATCATCAATATAAGAGCACTTTTTTCTTATTTATTGATGATTAAATAATAAAAAAAATACTTCATACATATTCCAGTATAAAAACTTCTGACCAGTTCTAACACATATACTAGTATATGAGTGCACAGGTTAATGAGGCATTTAAAACTTGTTGCAAATTTCAACCTCAACCAGATTCATGAAATGGTAGGAATCAAACCTTTCCTCTTTTGAACATTAACTAGAATCAAGTTCTTTGCCAAATAGAACTTTTCAAGCTTCTGTAACTGTAAAAAGTACAATCCATAATGTATTACAATGTAGGCAAATGTTTCTAACATTCCACTTTTGACCGAGTTCAATTTCATTCCTATATTATATTAGCATTTCCAGATCTTACTTTCCAAACATTATACTGAAAAATACAGCCATCTCCCGCTCATAAAAATGCAAAGCACAATACTATATACTGAAACCAGAGGCTTATATTCAGTATATGAAGATTATAGTACTCTGCAATTAATTCAGTATTATATTTGGCTGAAAAAAATCTACACATGGCATATTGAGTCTTACATTATCCTGAAGAGTGATTCATTTTGGACCAGGTAAAAGGTGGCATAACTGACTGGTAGATTTGTGTCTTTAACTACCACATGCCATAAAATACAATACTTTATCAAATTATACATTTGCCACACCCTCAGCCAAATGAAAACTGTAAATAACACAAAAGAAAGAGTGAACAAAATCCTCTGAGGATCTGTTAAAGCAATGGTTTGTACTTTATATAAATACATCACATGGTGCTAGGTTACAAAACTGCTTCTTCTAGAGAAACAAATAAAATTCCTAAAGCATTTAAGGACTAGATAATGTTACCTCAAGCAGTTCATCTCCACTACAAAGCTTCGCATTCCTTCCAACAGGTCCATCCGGAAGGATAGAGCGGATGTAGTGGTGAGGACGGACTTCCCTTCCACCCTCGACATCCACAGTTCCTTCTAAACTGATCCCTAGTCCGCCTCCTTCTTCAAATTTACTTAGCTGAGCAACCTGCAAAACAAAGGAAAATTTGTATTCTCTCTTTTTTTTTATATCACTGAGGAGCACTTCATCAAGACAAGGAAGGACTTTGGAGTCTATCAGTTCAAAAATAAAAATACAGTAATAATAGTATACCACAGTATTTACCTATTTTACAATTTCAACTGGAAGACTATATGCAAACATTATCCTCTACAAAGTACCAAGAAAGCAATATTTTTCTATCTAATACAACACATTTTTTAAAGGTCTATATGTATTTTTAAGTTAATTTTATAATATGGCTGTCTTTTACTAAATGACCCTTTGAGAAAAATCATGACTGCGAACAGCTAAAAAAAGAAACAGATAAAAAAAATGCCCCACTTACCACAATTTCAAATTCAGGTCCTACAATCCTAGACCATTTCCGTTCAATGGCATTGGCCACGGAGGGCCGGAGCTCTCCCGTGTAGTCGCTGTCGATCATCAGCTCAATGTCTTCCAGACGAGCATCGGCGCTTCCCACCCCGGAGGACACTTGAGAGATGCTAGCCAGCTGAGGCACATTGGTGGTAGTCGTGTAAGACGAAGAGGAGATCGAAGAAGACAGAATGCCAGCAGCAGAGGGAGGAGGAAGAGCAGGAGCTGGAGCAGTGGGTGCAGGAGGAGGAGGAAGCTGTTGCACAAGAGGCTGATGGTGAAGAGAGATGGAAGCTGAGGCAGAGGAGAGGGGAGGCACGTCGGCAATGATTGTAGACGAGGAGGTAGGTGGCGGCGAGAGGGCTGGATTGATGGCTTCCACCACGTTGACCTCTTCGCTGCTTTCCAGCTCGCCCAGGGCAGAGCGGATGGCATCGCTGTTGGGGAGCTCGCCCAGCTGGAAGGGGGAAGGAGGACGTCATTAAAATGGGTTTCAGAGATGCAATAAGAGACTAAAACTAACATCAACAGGTTAAATAAGTAATTTATCCAATTATATTATTATGGAACTCAATGAAATGATAAACTCAACATTAGGTCATCAACAAATTTGACAATTACTGAATGCCACACTGACGATAGCATGGCAGTATCCAACACAGGAGGAACTAAAACATCTACCGTACTATGTTACACATCAGGTGAGACAGGTATTATGCAACTACATCAAAACAGTCACTCATGAATCTACACGTAGAGATTTGCATATCCAAGGGTTAAAACCTTTCTCTTACTATGTGAAATCAATCTATCTGATACAAGGGGACTTTGACACAAGTTAATATGGGGATGGGAGAGGGATTCACGACTGCTTCACATGAACGATAAAGAACAAATATTGCTTGTTGCAATCTAGTTTGCTTTGAATACATTGCAAGTATCTGGTTCAAGATCACAAGGCCCTGTTTAACAGCAGGGCGGTTTCATTTGTAAACGACAGAGTTTGTTGAAGCAAGACAAGCATAGCTTTTTGCTGTTCGCTGCATACAAGTGAGTGAAAAGCTTGCTGTGGTAATGCAGAACATATTATGAGACACTGATAACACAGTTGATATTTTGTGCAGTATAATTCAAATTTATCCATGTGCCCTGTGTGATGAAATGATGATTTCCTTCAATAAAAAAAAAAATGAACACAGTTGTGGGACTTTGAACATCTAAAAAAAAATACGGTGGAATAAAAGAAATTTTAGGAAAATTATCCATTACTGTTTTGTCTCCAATGCTAATTCTTTGAAAAAAAGAAAACGGTACAATATTCCATTTTTAATTCTGGAAAAAACTAATTTATAAATTAATATTTTAACTGAAACTTGTTCAAAAATTAATTTTAAGTAAAAAAAATTAACATTTTTTTAAGAGGTATCTACATTCAAAATTTTAAGCCAATTACTGAACTGTAGTACTTGAAAGGCTCCATCTAGGAAAAGCTAAGTGACAAAATAGGTTTTAAAATCAATATAAACAAGCATAAATAATACCATTTTAATGATTGAATACCTAGTATCATGTTGCATGTGTAGACTATCTCAAATCAAGTTACTATAAAATATATTCAGCTTTCTTTCAAAATAGGATAAGACACGTAGCACACTAGCTTAAATATTTTAAACTCTCAATAACAGCACAGTCATTAAATGATGCTTTCTCAAAGATAAAAAGATGAGCAACTGAAAAACTGTCCAATGGAGATGAACTGAATCTCGACACTGCATGAGAGTTTCACCTCAGACTCGATCCAACTATCTAAACAATTGGTGTTTTTTTTTCTACTTGAAAACAGAACAATAACTTGAAAAAAAAGCATATAGTACAGAGCTCCAGAACCTCAGTGGTTGTTTGTGTAACGAATTTTAATGTTGTTCCATATTTCCATTTTGGTTACATACAAGGATATCAAAACACAACGGAAGGAGAGGAAATTGTATCTGAATTGTGAGTAAAACATAACAAACCATGCCATTTTTTAACTCAAACAATAAAAACAATAACAAAAGAGAAGCATGTTCTAGGTTTACATGTCAGATCAGTATTGTCACAAACACATTAAAAGTTCAAATGCTAAACACAAAAGTGTGTGTGGACGAGGATGCAGTTAATATACTGTGTTATTATGACAGAAACGTTCTGTGCAGACATCTGGGGCTATGAAATAGTAGTCTCAGATTTGGGAAATAAAAGAAAGGAGGGGAACAGGGAGCTGGACTAGTTGCTACCAATCTTTCAAAATCCTAATATTTTTTGTCAATAAAATAGGCAAGTACCTCATTCCTTAGGTTTAACTGAAGCCTACAAACCATGACATTTATACATACAAAAAGATACACTGCCTTGAGTTCTGTCAAAGGTTCCCTGCCCTAGTTAGCAAAACCCATTTGTAGTTCAAATTAATTTTCTATTTACGGAAAAATGGAAGTTATTCTCTACCTTCTGTACCTAATCTGGAACCTAATTAAGAGTTTAATTGCAGTACATGTTCGTCTTTGGACGCAACGTAAAGAAACATTATCAAAATCTTTTGTGGAAATATAACCTGAAATAAATGTAAACAAATGGTTCTTCTTATAAAAGGCGGAAGGAAAATACTCGTCTTCAAAAGATTTAGTAATAATTTTAAAGTTAAATAGAGAATAAACTTTGCATAAAAATAAATATTTAGTAATGCTATTGTCAAATAGACAAATTTTTGTATCAAAAGTAGTATATGCTATTCCTGTTGCAAACGTATGAAATTGGAGCCTAGACTTAAGAGTGGTTATTACAAACTTGAAAAATTGACACGTTCGTGTACAATTACAAAAAAAAATGTAATAAATAGAACGAAAAACACATTAACTTTATACAATCTATGCATATAGCAACAAATAATGAAGTACCTGAAAAATATGAGGAAACATTACACCCATTTTCTAACTTAACCTTTACATACATCATACGCCTAGACCTATACCACTTGGCATTTGACAAACCCCGCCACTACATTATTCAGACCAGTGGATTAGCGTTGCCATAGCTACCCATACATTATTAAAAGGGGAAAGAGGGGGAAGGGGAAGGGGGAGGGGGATGGGCAGTTGCATCTATGGGGAGGAGGAGGGGTGGGTTGTGAGCCAAAATCAACAACAACAACAACACTAACAATGGAAGTGAGTGAGCTTTGCTGAAATTTGGTGAGCAGAAGAGCCAGTGAGTGCAACGCACCAAGATGGTGATGATGCCTGTGGGAAGTGGAAAAATGGCCAAAAACTGGGTACGAAGACGAAGAAAAGAAGAAGGTGATGAGAAGAAGACAACAAAAGAAGAAAGAGGAGGAACAGACGAAAGAAGAAGAATAATATACTAGGACGTGCGAAAGGTGGTCAGGTTGTCCAAAAACTGGACACCAAGATTCAAAAAAGAAGAAGAGGAAGAAATTGAAATAGAAGCAGGAGAAATAGACCAACAAGAAGAAGAACAACAAACTAAAAACACGTGAAAAGGTGGTATATATCAAAAGGTGGTCCACACGGAAAATAGCAAAAAACCCAAAGGCGTTTCTCTCGTCTCTGTCCCCAGAGCGAGACAGGGCCCTGGGGAGGGCACAAGGCCTCTAGGCTCACTTTATTTTTGGCGACCAGGTCACCGTTCAGACGGGTGGGCCGAACTCGGAGGGAACTTTTCGTCCGGGCATTGCCCCCACACGTGGGTGGGTGACAACCTGGGTAGTTCGTCACCTGTTTGTTATTCAAGTTCTTGGCGTTAGACTCAACAAGAAGCAAACCAGGGGGCGAATTTAGGCTTATATAAAATTTAATATTATTTAAAAAGCTGGTGTTTTCATTAGACTTATGAGACAAAATCCAAGGTTATGTAGGCCTTAAAAGTAAACTTTAGTGTGTGTGTGTGCGTGTGTATAAATAGTTGCTACTGATTCATTTGACCAATAAAATGTAACATAACACAAACACACACACCCATATATATCTATATATATATATATATATATATATATATATATATATATATATATATATATAGGTGTGTGTGTGAAAGAGAGAGAGGGAATTCTGTACGTAGTAGACCTTAAATTGAAACAGTAAGCTGTAAGTATATAATGTTACTACTGATTATTAGGGTAAGTAGGTCTTCAATTTAAACTGCAAAATCAAATTTTATATTGTTACTGTTGATTAGTTTATTAAATCTTCTGATAAACCTAAGTCTTAGATTTACAGTTTTTGCAGATAACTAACTTAAACTAGAATTAACTAAAAAAATTAATTATGGTTGTCAAAATAACCCTGGATAAAGTTTCTTCTATTACTGTTTACCTGACCAAAAATTATCAAAAATGTTTGGATGAATTTATGTAAAAGGCTTTAAATGAATTTTGCAAAAAATTGCAGACTTTTACATGAGCTTGATTATAACTAATTTCGGTCTTAAAATTACGTTTCTTAAAGATTAACATAAAAAAAACAACGGAAATTTTGGCTTTATGACGGTTTATTTTTATTCTAAATAAATGCCTTAATATTCCAGATATATACAACATATGTTGCCCATAGCAACATATTCCAAGTTATGCGGACAACAAAAACACAAGTTTGAATTACAGTATCTTTTTTCATTTAGAATTTGCTTAACAATATATATATATATATATATATATATGTGTGTGTGTGTGTGTGTGTGTGTGTGTGTGTGTGTGTGTGAAATGGAACCTTACTGGGTACACTTATTGAAGTAAATTTAAAATTTTACAATACCCACTTGTATATTACTTCATAGACTTACAAACATATATGGAATAGTACATTCCCATTTTTGTTTACATCTTAAATTTAATATTTGTAATCTTAAAAGAATTTCATTGCTTTCACTAGACACTGCCATTTTTCCTTACAAACAAACACACACGCACACATACGCACACACTTTGCACAACCGCAGGGACGCAACACAAATTCACAATTACACAACTAAAAAGTCACTACACTTAAATAATACATGGAGAGAGAGAGAGAGAGAGAGAGAGAGAGAGAGAGAGAGAGAGAGAGAGAGAGAGAGACTCTTCCATCTTAAAGAAGATGGACATAAATAACATATCGATCGTAAGTTCTCTCTCTCTCTCTCTCTGTCTC
>NC_087220.1:59650471-59655471 GCF_015104395.2 Macrobrachium nipponense
TTAAATTCCGAACGTTTGTCATTGCTTTATAAAATATTCGTTTCATAACGTTTTTGTTATTATTCACCCGGTATGTTTCTATTAAAATTCGAACGTTTTGTCATTGCTTTATAAAATATTCGTTTCATAAACGTTTTTGTTATCATTTCACATGGTAGGTTTCTCATTTAGAATTCGAATCGTTACATTGCTTTATAAAATATTCGTTTCATAAACGTTTTTTTGTATTATTCACCCGTATGTTTCTCATTTAAAAATTCCGAACGTTTTATCATTGCTTTATAAATATTCGTTTCATAAACGTTTTTGTTATTATTCGACCTAGTGTTTCTCATTTAAAATTCCGAACGTTTGTCATTGCTTTAATAAAATATTCGTTTTCATAACGTTTTTGTTATCATTCACATGGTAGTGTTTCTCATTTAGAATTCCGAACGTATATCATTGCTTTATAAAATATTAGTTTCATAAACGTTTTTGTTATTATTGCACCCAGTCAATGTTTCTCATTTTTTAAAATTCCGAAGCGTTTGTCATTGCTTTATAAAATATTCGTTTCATAAAAGTTTTTGTTATCATTCACATGGTAGTGTTTCTCATTTAGAATTCCGAACGTTTGTCATTGCTTTATAAAATATTCGTTTCATAAAAGTTTTTGTTATTATTCGCCTCGTAGTGTTTCTCCTTTACAATCCCAAACGTTTATCATTGCTTTATATGATATTCGTTTCATAAACGTTTTTGTTATTATTCGCCTGGTAGTGTTTCTCCTTTACAATCCCAAACGTTTATCATTGCTTTATATAATATTCGTCTCTCAAACGTTTTTGTATCATTACTCATCTGGCAGTGTTTTCAAACGTTTTTCTTTGCTTTAAGACATTCGCATTTTATATCCGTATCGTTTTCCCTTACAAACACCAAACGTTTACGGCTGCTTTATAAGACAATCTATCGTAATACAGACATTTGATAAAAAAATCCTTTGACAAACGCCAACTTTT
Organism: Macrobrachium nipponense; assembly: GCF_015104395.2. Classification (NCBI taxonomy): domain Eukaryota; kingdom Metazoa; phylum Arthropoda; class Malacostraca; order Decapoda; family Palaemonidae; genus Macrobrachium; species Macrobrachium nipponense. The sequence goes on from NC_087220.1 coordinate 59,651,476, forward strand.
GGTCAAAACTTGACAAATCGTAGTGACATAACTGCTCGTCATTTTCCGTGATGGATAAAAATCATATATTTTTTCATCATATTCTGCCAAAGTTAGATCATTTTTAGTGGAATCTCATTTTTTTTATATATACTTCCGGACGGCAGATTTAGTAGAGAGAGAGAGAGAGAGAGAGAGAGAGAGAGAGAGAGAGAGAGAGAGATACTCGCACTCCGAGTGAGAAAGACCCACCGACAAAAGTTACGATATTAGAAATCTTTTTTGACAGCTGTGATATTACAGAGAGAGAGAGAGAGAGAGAGAGAGAGAGAGAGGAGAGAAGGAGATTGGAAAATACGTATTAGGACAAAGATGTGTATAAAGAGAAAAAGAGATAGAGAGAGAGGGGGCTATGAATACAGAGAGAGAGAGAGAGAGAGAGAGAGAGAGAGAGAGAGAGAGAGATTCGTGAAAATACTTATAGACAGATGGAAAGATAGAGAGAGATAATCCTGTAAATAGAAAGAGAAAGAGGGGGCTATGAATACATAAGAGAGAGAGAGAGAGAGAGACTACCACTAACCTTTCATTAATTCACACGTCTTTTAGTAACGGGTAAGGATAAATGATTGCCAATCCCGTCGCCCTCCCCCACCAGACGAATATAAAGGTTACAAATCTACGATCCAATTAACTCCTCTTCCTGTTCGTTGTCCAGTGTTGCTTTTATGTTTTCCGAAGTATTTCACACCAGTTCATGAAGTAATTACGGAACTCTTAAGGCGTGCACGCCCAACTGCTTTAAATTGCTTTCGTAAAGAATTCTTTAAAACTGTCGTGTTCAAGAGGTACTCTCTCTCTCTCAAATAATCACCTTATAGACCCCACACCAAATTACGCGTTTCCAATGCGCTCATTAACTAAATGGCCCATAATTATAGAATTTTCTCAATATTAAGAAAAAGAAAAGATATGAACTGCGTTTGCAAAAAATATAATTTGCTCTCCTTATACATTTTTGGCCAAGACTATTATCGTCTAGGCATGTTGGACACAACGAGCTCCAGCTTTGTAAAACGGTTTACCAATTCACATCTTTTTTTTTCTCCACGCACGATATTCGACGGTGCTTACGTAGAGCACTGCGCACAGATTACAAACACAAGAGTTAACTGCTTTGAATACATTTTACCTTCCTTCATCGGATTCTGGAATATTTCTTCACTGTCTAACTCTCTAGTGTGGTTCTCAACCTTTTTTGACCCATGCACCCTTTCACCATACGTCAGAATGTCATCTCCCACAACGTTTCTTCATCTTATTAATTATAGCAAACTTAAATCGAACTGAAAATTAAACCAATACATAAAAAAAAACTTACAACCCATCTTACCAATTACAGCAAACTTAAACCAAACTACAAATAAACGATTAAACATTTTACGACAAAACTTAAAACTCATCTTGCCAATTATAGCAAACTTAAACCAATTTGAAAATAAACTAATAAACATTACAATAAAAAACTTAAAACTCATCTTACCAATTATATCAAACTTAAACCAAACTGAAAATAAAACCAATACTTATAAAAAAAACTGTAACCAACCCAACCTATGAATAAAACCAATACACATCCTGAAAACGGGTTTTCACCCGGGAGTCCGGCAATACTCACAGGAGCTCTAGGAGGATTGGGTGTGGTGGGCGTGGTCTTCAGTTCCGAATTGGCGATGGCCTGCTGCAGCTGCTCGTATTTGGGCCCTCGGAGGTACCTGGCCAGTCGAAGCCTGACGACCTGGCCAGTGGCTCTCAGGACGTCTACGGCCGCATGGTTGCTCAGGCCGGAGAGACTCTGGCCATCAACCTGGGGACGAAGAACTGATTGTTAGGTGGGTGGATGTAAAAAGTCATCTATAATGTCAACAGAATACGGAGGAACTACCCGATGACCTAGAGATAACTGCTGAAATGTAATTAAAGGTCACGGTTCCTCAGGCCGGATAGACTCTGGCTCTCAACCTGGGTGAGAGGAAGCAGTCGTCAGGACAGATGGAAAAAAGTCATTAATTAGGTAAATAAAACTTAAGAGGGACTACCTGGTGATCTGACGACCCAAAAGCAAATGCAAAAAAGTAATTCATGGTGTAAATCAAACGAGGAGGGACTACCTGCTGACCTGAGGAAAGGTCATTAATGAGGTTAATATAATGAGGGACTACTCGCTGACCCGATGCCCTGGGAACAATACCTGAAAGGAAAATAGTCAGGGTCGCTGTTGTTAACATATATAAAAATCAAACAAGGGCAGTAATAACACAAATATAAATTTAGACGCCTCAACACTGAAATGAGAATCATGACCAAAAACCAACCATAAATTCTATATTAAACGTGAAACCCGACCCCAAACTCCACGAAAATACAAATCTATCGTTAAGATTCAGTTAAGCCGTTAAGAAGACCACAACCGCGAACCAAAACAACAAACAAAAAACAAACGAATGGGTTTTCCTCAACCCCGACAACGCCAGCAAGTATCACGCCCGGAATTAATTTCTTGTCGTATCCTCTTTCAAGTAATTAGGGGGAAAGCTTACGGAGAGAGAGAGAGAGAGAGAGAGAGAGAGAGAGAGAGAGAGAGAGAGAGAGAGAGGGTTGGTGGCATAAGTATGGAAGTAGTATACATGGAAACAAGGACGAAGTGGAGAGAGAGAGAGAGAGAGAGTCCAATTACATAAAAAAATTTCCATAGGCATGGAAGTATACATAGAAATAATGAATGAACGAGGACTAAAAAGGAGAGAGAGAGAGAGAGAGAGAGAGAGAGAGAGAGAGTATGCCTATTAGGGAAAGATAGATGGTTGAATATATATATAAGGAAGTATACACAGAATTAAGAAACAAGCGCAGCTGAGAGAGAGAGAGAGAGAGAGAGAGAGAGAGAGAGAGAGAGAGAGAGAAAGGAAACATTCATTATTGGCTTAATGAAGTAATATTCTGGATTCCTTGAAACCTAAAACACAACATTTTTTCATTCACCAACGAATATTCGGGGAATTCTCTTTACATCAAACACTGAGAGAGCGCTGACTCTCGCGATAGTTTTATGTATACTTGTATGATGGTAATAAATATACTTTATAAATTAATACTACCAGTTTTTAGAATGACTGGTGGCCCTAAAAAGCTATTCACAATAGACGAGACAACACAAATATGATACGTGTTCCTTATGCAAGTTGAGCACGTGTTCTTGCTATTAATACATTATGGTACGTGTCCTTATACAAATAAGATACGAGTATAGAACGTGACTTACAAGTATGATACAATTACAGAACGTGACGAACAAGTATGATACGGTTACAGAACATGACGAACAAGTATGATACGGTTACAGAACGTGACGAACAAGTATGATACGATTATAGAACTCAACATACAAATATGATATAATTACAGAAAGTGACGAACAAGTATGATACGATTACAGAATGTGACGTCAAGCCCACCAGGAAAAAAATATTTAGACGTGAAAAAGACCAGTATTAAAAACATTAGAAGAATTCAATATTAAATATATCGATGATTTTTTTTTTAAATAATGTCTGAAGCGACGACGAATGGCCGCGCGACGCTGTCGTTTTCAAGCTCTCAATAATTCAAGAGGTCATTTGATGAAGCCTTCAGACTTTCATAAAGTATTTACAGACCAGAGGCGGGCAAAGACGTAAGCCATCGGCCAGGCGTTGGCTCAAGCTGAAAGGGTAATATATATATATATATATATATATATATATATAATATATATATATATATATATATATATATATATATATATTCCCTATCTCAAAATACTTTTGAGAACAAAGAGAAGCGAAATAAATTCAAGTAAAAACGGACAAAGGGAGAGGCTGGAATATGCATTCCTGGAACCGGGAATATGGGGGGATATTTCCATTAAGAGGTCCCACAACCGATATTTTTTGACGGAGAGAGAGAGAGAGAGAGAGA
>NC_087220.1:59662971-59700471 GCF_015104395.2 Macrobrachium nipponense
AACTTCAGAATTGTGGTTGAAAAAATTGAAATTCATACCCATGTCAACTAAATTCCTAATTAGCAGGACCAAGTAGCACCGAGTAGCATTCAACGAAAACAGACCCTCAGGCTTGTGTGACTAATATCTACAAAGTAGCAAAGTTGCAGCCCTAGTAGCAAATAAAAAATATGCAGCCTAAAACTAAGTAGCATTCAAGGGAACAAAGAGGACAGACCTCTGGCTTGTACGACTAATAACCAGTAAGTAGGAAAAGTAATCGAAAGGTTTCCTCTAATAGCATCCTTCTAAAAAAATTAAAAATAGAATAAAAAGCCCTAGTAGCAAAGAAAAAAATAAGGCCTAATAACCAACCTTAGTGGCAAAAAAAAAAAATAAAAAAAAATAAACAATAATTCCTAGACTAAGCAACATCACCCAGCATCTTTGAAAAAACATAAAGTAGCAGCCAGCCCACAGTAGCAAATAAAACAAGAAAGAAACCTAAATCTAATTCCTAGATCAAGTAGCATGACCTAGCATCCTCTAAATCTACCATTTGGTTAAACAAAAAGTAGCAGCCAGCCCCTAGTAGCAAATAAAAACAGAACGATGCCTAAATCTAATGCCTACATAGATCAAGTAGCATGACTCAGCATCCTCTAAAAGATGAAAAAAAAACAGATCTCAGAAGAAGAAGATGTGTTCACCTCTCTCTACAACGCAGCCTCCAGTGACAATGTCTAGAGTGGATTGGTACGGGGAGTCAGGACCAGGCAATACAACAGTTCGGCTGAGGCTGCTAGTACCTAAAAAATGATGGCGAGGGATGGTGAAATATGGTGCGAGTATGGGATGCTGTGGATGGAATGGTTGAAGGGAATATTTACGTACCTATCGAAAGTGTGAGGGACTCTTTAGCAGTGATGAGGATGAGTTACAGCCACATAAAGATGGGAATGTTAGTGTTAGCATCGTTGATGGTGAGGGATGGTGAAATATGGTGTTGTGATGATGGTGAAGGGGCTACGACCTATGGGGAGAGGGATTAGTGGTGAAGGGTTCTGATAGTGAAATGGCTGGAACCTAAAAAGTATGGGACTGTTGATGGTGGTGATGACAGAAATTAATGATGGTGAGGGGTAGTGAAATATGGTGTTGTGATGGTGAAGGGGCTACAACCTATATAGTGAGGGACTGTTAGCAGTGACGATGATGAGTTACAGCCACATAAAGATGGGAGTGTTAGTGAGGAATATAGTGAATATAGTGATGTGTTAATAATGGTGAGGGATAGTGAAATATGGTGTTGTATGGTGAAGGGGGGGGGGGCTAGAAGCAAAATAGTAAGGGACTGTTAGCAGTGATGACAACAGAGAGTTGTGATTGTTAAAAATTACAACCTGATAAAGATGGAGTTGTTAGCAGCTACAATAAAGGATTAACAAAGATAATGAGGTAATGGTGAGGAAAAAAACTGGTCCTACAATGAACTTTCAACTAAGCACCATTCAATCACCATACATTGAACAAGAAATATCCAGATTACTAGGATTGTGAAAGTGGATAATATAATGACCTTAAACACGAAGATGTGCAAAGCTTAATCTAAGGAGAGACTGTGACAATAAATAGTGAATAAGTTGAAAAAGATTATATAGAAAGCATGCACACAATCATTACACTTAAAAATATTAGCAAAAGTGCATATTTACAAAGGTACAAATAATTGTGTAATTAAAAAAGAGGACAAATAATTGTGTACCTAAAGTGAGTACTTATATATTGTTACATGTAATATAGGATAGTGTACATTATTTACACTATCAAAAATCTCAAGTAGAGGTATTTTAAATTAAAAATTATTTTTTTACGAGTTTTAAGAAAATACATTTTTCAAATCAAATGATTATTATATACCATACAACAGATTTAAACTTATATGTAAATAAATTTATACCCTCAGCGTAAAAAGATATATATCAAATAAATCACGGTTGATTTATGTAAACACAAACAAAATAAAATTACCCTGTGAAAAAATTTGTTACAACGAATTTTATTCCACAATAATCCCAATTTAAAAATTGCAATTTATTCTAAGCTTGTATATGAAAAAAAAAAAATTTAAAATTCTTTGTATGAAAAGAAAATATCATAGTCGATTTATTTAAACGCTAAAAAATATCCTATACAATTCAGATTTATTAGAATAAATTCTATTCCACAATAAACTCAAAACTAGACCCACAGTTTATTCCCAACAAACTGTATATCTGGAGGTGGGTTTTAACCTGATACTTCATATGGCATCATTATCCACCTAAAAGGTGACAGGAGGTTAGGCTTAAGACCCAAATATGTTAAATCTTCTCTCTCTCTCTCTCTCTCTCCTTCAATAGGCAGGTAAATATGGATTCCTTAACCCTAAGCCTCAGTCATCCATCTGTCTCAAGTTTCCTCCGGGTCTGGGCTACGTACGAACATAAGGTTTCCCCTACCATGAACCTTTGCTATTGATAATAGTGATATTTTGACTGTTGATATAGTGTGGGAAGCCTTTTTGCTTTCGTTATAACTTTATAAAGATGAAATGCATAGAAATATAATGAAAATTATATTGCGAGAGAAATAAATCTCAAAACATAAAAAACATAAAAAACAAAAGATTATTCAGCACGATTTAAAAAACCAACAATTAAGGACTTGGAATGTCAGCCATTTCTCAAAAAATAGTAAAAGAAACAAAAACAAAATAATAAAAGATTAGTTAGCAAGATTAAAAAAAAAAGAATGAAGGACTTGCAAGGTCAGCCATTTATCAAAAGATAACAAAACTAAAAAAACCCATAAAAGATTAGTTAGCAAAATCAAATAAAAACAAAACAAAAGACGTGCTAGAGAATATAAAAGATGAAGCACTTGGATTATCATAAATAATTTATAAAATAATCAAAGAAAAATAATTTAGAAGCTAACAGGTAAAAGAATAATAATAAGGTACATGTTATCATCTAAAAACCACGACCCCTACATGAGAATTGTTCCGCATATAAAAACCTCTAGAATACCATATGTATCACATATCTCTATAATACCCTATGAATTATGTATCTTATCTCTATATGTATCTCATCTCTATGTGTATCATGTATCTTTATCTCTGTATGTATTGTATCTCTAAGTATCATATCTCTATACGTATAATGTATCGTATCTCTAAGTATCATATCTCTATATGTATAATGTATCTTGTCTGACATATCATGTATCTTTCCCTATGTATGAACTACCTTATTTAGGTATCACATATCTTTATCTCTTCATGTATCGTATCTCTAAATGCATCATATATCTATGTATCATGTATCTTCATCTCTGTATGGATCATATCTCTAGGTATCATTATCATATCTCTATATGTATCATGCATCTTTATCTCTGTATGCATCATATCTCTAGGTATCAAATATCATATATCCATGTATCATGTACCTTATCTTGTGTATCATGTATTTTGTCCCTAAGTATCATGTATCTTATCTCATGCATCATGCACCATATCTTTATATGTATCACTAAAATGTATGTATCATTATATGTATCCCTATAAGTATCATCTATGTATCACTATACATGTCTGCCCTCACCTCTCTCGCAGACGTAGCCGGCGATGGTGATGCCGAGTCCCTGGTGGTCCTTGGTAACTTCCAACTCGATGTTCTCCATTTCGGGCAGGTCTTCCTCGCTGAAGGAGGAGGAGGTCCCGGGGGCGCCTCCCCCTTGGGCGGCGGCAGAGGGGACGACGATCGAGGTGTCCTCCAGGCCGTAGACCTGGCCTCCTCCGCCTCTACCTCCACCTCCACCTCCTCCTCCTCCTCCGCCTCCCCCTCCTCCACCGATCTGTTGCTGGGTCTGAAAAGAGAAAGAATCTTAAGATGACATTTCGAACAGATTAAATCTTTAAAACCTCACTGAATATAACCCACAAATTATTCCTCAAAGATAATGACATATAAACAAAAACAAATATAATCGTACTGTCTGGATTTTCATTCCTCAATGTGACCCATAACCTCTCAACCAAAGGTCAAACGCCATACGTCTGCCTTAGAGACATATCAAGTTTTAACACACACTATACTCGTACACAATCAAGTTTTAAAACACACCATACACTATCAAGCATCAAACCAGCACTATCCACAATCAAGTATTAAAATACATAAACAATTAGGTATCAAAACACAATCAACTTTTAAAATACACCGTAAACAATCAAGTATTAAAACACACACAAAAACCAATCAAACTTACACGCACACACACACACAGAATAAACAATGAAGTTTCAAATCACATTATAAACAATCAGGTTAGACACATACGTACTACAATCAATAAATTTTTAACACACAATAAACAATCAAGTTTTAAACACACAACAAACATTAGTTTCAACACATACAGTAAACAATCAAGCTTTAACGCTATAAGCAATTAAGTTTTGAGACACTATAAACAATCAAGTACCAAAAACACTCTGTAACAATCAAGTTTCAAAACACACTATAAACACTAACACATATCAAGTTTTATACCACTCAGACACTATAAATACCAGGGCTCTCTCTCTCTCTCTCTCTCTCTCTCTCTCTCTCTCCTCTCTCTCTCTCTCTCAATAATTTCGTAAAAAAAAAAATAAATAAATAAATTTTACATATATACATTTATTCACAAACACACGAACCAGTCATCACCTCGAATAACCAATCAGCCTCTAGAAACCAGTGAAACCCGTCAGTCCCCTAGAAACCAGTTAAACCAGTCAGTCCCCTAGAAACCAGTTAAACCAGTCAGTCCCCTAAAAACCAGTGGAAACCAGTCAGTCCCCCTAGAAACCAGTTAAAACCAGTCCAGGTCCCCTAAAACCAGTTGAAACCAGTCAGTCCCCTAAAAAACCAGTGGAAACCAGTCCAGTCCCCTAGGAAACCCATTTAACCAGTCAGTCCCCTAGGAAACCATTAAAACCAGTCGCCCCCTAGAAACCCGTCAGTCCCCTAGAAACCAGTAAAAAACCACCTCCACCCTAGAAAACCGTTAAACCCAGTCATCCCCTAGCCTCCAGGCCCCCTAGAAAGTCCAGTCCCCTAGAACAAGTTTCAGTCCCCTATAAACCAGTTAAACCAGTCCCCTAAAACCAGTGAACCAGTCGTCCCCTAAAACCAGTGAAACCAGTCAGGCCCCTAGAACCAGTTAAACCAGTCATCCCCTAGACACCATGGAAACCAGTCAGTCCCCTAAAAACCAGTGAACCAGTCAGTCCCCTAGAAACCAGTTAAACCAGTCAGTCCCCTAGGAACCAGTTAAACCAGTCAGCCCCCTAGAAACCCGTCAGTCCCCTAGAAACCAGTTAAACCAGTCAGTCCCCTAGAAACCAGTTAAAACAGTCAGTCCCCCCTAGGAACAGTTAAACCAGTCAGCCCCTAGAAACCAGTCAGTCCCCTAGAAACCAGTTAAACCAGTCAGTCCCCTAGAAACCAGTTAAACCAGTCAGCCCCTAGAAACCAGTCAGTCCCCTAGAAACCAGTTAAACCAGTCAGTCCCCTAGAAACCAGGTAACCAGTCATTCCCCTAGAAACCAGTTAAACCAGTCAGACCCCTTGAGTTAGTAGTGCCCTGGGAACCAATCAAGCCAATCTCCTCACCTGTGGCACAGGGTAGTGAAGGTGGGCCTCTGTGGTTACAGTGCCAATCTGTACCACTCCAGCCCCAAGGCCGCTCTCCTGCAAGGCGGACAATTCATTAGAACACAAACATGAACGAACCAAAGGCACAAAATTGGGGGGAGAAAAGAGACCGGTTAATAAAATCACACTAATGACACTCATTACATAACGTCGTTACACAGTTATTACTTCGTTTGTGTACCCGAGACAATGACCAACTATTAAAGGCAATTACACTGATGACACAAAGACAGAGATTCGATTAGGGCAGATTTACATCCGCTGTCATTGGTCAGTACACCTTTTACCAATGCTATTGATAATTGTCGACGACGGTGGCTCGTTCTGTACAACAATGAGGAACGTTTTTGGCAGAGTCGTGCCCTTGACAATCAAGTGACACACAGACCTTGTGTGTATGTAACCTGAACTACAACCATTTCACAACACTCGACGATTGTTGTTCAACGTTTTTACAAGTGTTTGCCACAATTCTATACTTAAAAGGATACAATTTCAAAGGTTATAAAAGATTTATACAAGTGTTTTTACAAACGTTGTAAATATTTTTACAAATGTTTTCTGTAGAGAAAATGTTTATATAATTTATTACATTATGGGAAAACATTTCCCAAAGATTATAGCTTCCAAATGTAACTTTGTTATTTCTTCACAAAGACATAAGACAGAATTTATCAAAACCAACCAACTTGCATTTACGAAGGGGATAAAGTTTCAAAAGACATCAACACTCAAATGTTTCGAACAGACTAAGAAACAAACGTTCTCGACCACAAACAACACAAACCAACTTCGATCTGAATTTCTGAACAATAAAATTCGTAACAAAAAGATGTTAATTTATCATTGGTATTTTTTTTATTGCAAAATTTAAAAAAAAAAGTAATTCAATTTCCTCGTTAACTTTAGTTTGGAATTTTTTAATAGAAAATCTATAAATAATATAAAATAAATAAAAGAAATAGTATTAAATTTCCTCATCTTCAGGTGCTTTTAAATAAATGAGATAAACACTTAGATGGTTGTGTTACAGAACTGTGTAAGTTGTAAGTGAATGAATGTATACATGATGTATGTATGAAAATATAATACTGTATGTATACGTGAGTGTTTTTATGCACAGTCACGAAATTTTATGTATGTAAGTATATGTAAAAAAAAATTTATGTGTACATATGTGTATGTGTCTGTACGTGTAAATCCTACGTATCCTACTATCCATTCAGATCCTGCGAAATGAAGGATATGCCTCCCCAAGATCAAAGGACATCTTTGATGAAGGATACTGGGAAAAGTGAAAAGAACACCATCCATTTATTTTATTTCTCTCATTTATTCTTTCTATATCTTCTTCTATCTCCTTCTTCGTAGTTCCTGAAAGAGAGGGATTTATGGGGGGTATCCTACATGTATCCAGGCATCCCTGAACCTTATAACCTTTCTATTTTTAAAAGGCGAGTCTACAGCTTAACTTATCCTGATGCTTCGTGTTCAATAAGGCTATTAGGATTCCACTCCCGTCGGCCTCTACAAAGCCTGCTGTATACTTTGTTTACAATGATTACTCATTCATTATACATCATACACATTCATCATACTCTTGACATTAATTCGCATTTCTTTGCTGAATGTATAATGAGACTTATTATTATACATCATTTTGTCACATGCTTTCACCATATACTTGACATTTCACATTTCTATACTAAATGTATAATGAGACATTCATTATACAGTTTTTGTCATATGCATTCATCATATACTTCGCATTTCTCTAAAAATGTATAATGAGAATTATTTATTCATTATACATCATTGTATCACAGACATTCATCACATACGACATTAATTCACATTCCTTTAAAACATTTATAATATACTTAATCATTATTCATCACTGTATTACACACATTCATCATACACTAGACATGAAATTCACATTAATTAACAAAAGCAATCTATTTCATCTGGTTTATTCAGTAAATGTAACGCCAGATTCCTACCACAGTCAATCACTAAATATTCCTTTATAATATATATTCATTCCTCTAATAAGAAGACTAATCTTGTACAATTACTTTATATTGAAAATATATATTACAAATCTCTCTCTCTCTCTCTCTCTCTCTCTCTCTCTCTCTCTCCTGAAATTCTAAGCCAAGGGTCTATAAAGACGTTATCATCAATTATATAAGAGAAATTATGAGGTAAACAGAGAGAGAGAGAGAGAGAGAGAGAGAGAGAGAGAGAGAGAGAGAGAGAGAGAGAGAGAGAGAGAATAAATATAATTTAGAACTAAACGGACAATCATAAATATTAAACACCAGAAGACATGCTGGGAGAAGAGAGAGAGAGAGAGAGAGAATCAATTTTAAACTGTGCACACAACCACAACTGTCAACATGATAATGCATGCTATCACAAAGTCTACAGATTACAAAAAATAAATAAATAAAAACTACTGCACAACACATATAAACAAAAACATTTCCACAAATCACAAACAGGTGACAAAACTACAACACACAAAAGAACCTCCTCTTATGACGTATTAGAGAGAAGAAAAAAAAAAATACCACAGGTGTCTCAAGTCAGTCAAGATAGAGAAAAACTACTTAAGTTTGTCTAGAACAGTTTTAAATTTGAAAGTTTATAAAATATAAAAAAACTTTGTATTCAGTCGCTGATTCCCCAAAGCATTACAGGTTTTTCCTTTACTATGAAATATCTTTGGCCCGGGGAGGGAGAGGGGGGAGACCATATTTCAAAAACACCCCCCCACCCCCCCAAAAAAAAAAAAAAAAAAAAAAAAAAAAAAAAAAACTATTCACCGATTCTCCAAAGCACTACAGAGGTTTTTTCTTTAATATGAAATACGCATGGGCCCAGGGGGGTGATATTTCAACCTCCCACCGCGAAGAGAAAAAAAGGAAAAAAAGAAACTTAGGCAGGAACTTCAGACGGTATAAATATGACATCATGATAAATTCACCAACATTGTTCCCGAGGGGGTTCTACGGCATAAATCAATCACTCAGTCTTTCTATATACCCGTCTATCCGTTTTTCTGTCCGTCTATTTCTATTTATATATTTATTTATCTATCTATTTATTTATTTATAATTTATCAATTCCGTCGTACCCACAAAACACAAACATCGACCATCGAATAATCTAACAACCATAAACATTCAATGGCAACAACAACAAACAAACAAGCAAACAAAAATACGTTCTCTATCACATTTTTTTTTTTCAGGCAAAACTGCCATCGAGAAATGAGCTAAGGGACGTTTGCCCCCCTTTCGATTCAATTGCGATTCGACCACCGTGACTTGGGAGTGATTGGCGAATTACTGGATGGGGGGGGGGGGGGGCGGGGGGGGGAACGTTTAAAAAACTTCGATTCTGATTGGAGCAGGAGGACCTTACAGACCTTACATCTTGTTCTGGGTTGCCCCAGGTCCCTCAGTGTGAGGCACCTCTAAAGTCTACCAGAGAGTTGCTAGTACATCTTCCGGATATTTTTGCATCTTCCAATCTTGGATGGTCTGGGATGCAGTTTAGATATTTGTCGAGCTTATTCTTAAACACATCTACGCTCACTCCTGATATATTCCTCAGATGAGCTGGCAACGCATTGAATAGACGCTGCATTATCGATGCTGGTGCGTAGTGGATTAATGTCCTGTGTGCTTTCCTTATTTTTCCTGGTATATTTTTGGGCACTATTAATCTACCTCTGCTTGCTCTTTCTGATATTTTTAGTTTCCATGATATTTTCTGCTATTCCTTCTATCTGTTTCCATGCCTGAATTATCATGTAGCGTTCTCTTCTCCTTTCCCAGACTATATAATTTTAAGAAATTAATTGTAGTCTTTCCCAGTAGTCTAGGTCCTTAACTTCTTCTATTCTAGCTGTAAAGGACCTTTGTACACTCTCTATTTGTGCAATATCCTTTTGATAGTGTGGGTACCATATCATATTGCAATATTCAAGTGGAATACGAACATATGTTTTATAATTCAAAGCTAATCATGTGTTTCAGATCTTGTGAAGTCCCCGTAACAACATTCCCATCCCTTTTTGCTTTACATTTTGCCAACAGAGTTGCTATTTGATCATTGCATAACATGTTCCTATTCATCATCACACCAAGGTCTTTAACTGCTTCCTTATTTGTGATGGTCTCATTATTAGGTCCCTTTATATGCATATAGCTTTCTTTCTCTGTCTCCATAATTTATTGATTCAAATTTATCAGAGTTAAATACCATCCTAATTTACCTCTGCCCAATCATATACTTTGTTAAGGTCTCTTTGTAGAGCGTTTCCTATCTTCATCACAAGTAATTTCTCTACTTATTCTTGTGTCATCTGCGAAACTACTCACTACGGAAACCTCCTTAACATTATTGTCTATGTCTTCAATCATAATAACAAACAGTATTGCAGCTACATCCGTACCTTGCGGCACACCGGATATTACCTTGGCTTCATCCGATTTATCGTCGTTTTGCAATAAAACTATCTTGTTTTATGTTGTGTAAAAATTCTTTTAACCATCTTCCTACTTTATCCAACGATATTGTGTTTTCTAATTTTCTTCGCTAATTATATTATGGTCTACTTTATCAAAAGCTTTTGCAAAGTCTAAATAAACACATCTGTTTCATTTCCGCTTTTCATATTTTTGAATATGTTTTCACGGTGGACTAACAGTTGGGTTTGTGTACTTTTTTCCGGGTACGAAACCATGTTGTCCTTTATTAAACAAATTATTTTTTATTAAATGTTTCATAATATTTTTCTTCATTACCCGTTTCATACACTTTCATTATATGTGATGTGTTAGACTCACAGGCCTATAATTACTTGCCTCTAGTCTTGATCCACTTTTGAAAGTAGGGGTAATATACGCTAATTTGTGCTCATCATATATCTTGCCTGTATCTTACACTTTGTCTTAATAATATTGCAAGTGGCTTTGCGATAGAATGAACTACTTTCTTTAACAAAATAGCAGGAATTCCATCAGGCCCTGCAGCAGCTCCATTTTTAATTTCATTAATAGCCTGCACAATATCAGCTTCATTAATATCTATGTCAGCTAAATATTCACTATTTTCTTTTTCATCCCTTACTCTATATCATTATCTTCTTATCTATTCTATTTCTAGGGTGAATTCTCTCTTATATCGTTCTGCCAGTATGTTGCAAAATTTCCTTTTTTTCATTCGTTAATCTCCCTTCAATTCTCAGAGGGCCTATTTCTATTCTTCTTTTATTCATCTTATTCGCATATGAGTATCAATAGTTTGGGGTTTGCTTGATATTTAATAGGGTTTTTTCTTCCAAGTCCCGTTTTTCATTTTCTTTTGATTGTATAATCTTTTGTTCTGCATTTTCTATCTTACTTTTTTAGTTCTATAACTTTCCATGCATTTTTTTCTTTTGCAAGACCTTTTTTCCACTTTCTGATTTTCTGGAACAAGATTCTTCTGTCTCTTGGTATGCATGAATGATGTTTACTTTTCTTCTTCGGTATATATTTTTCCACTATTATCTCCAATATTTTATATAATATCTCCGTATTTACCCTTATGTCATCAACTTACGAAAATGTTATCCCAATCTTTGTTTAATTCTTCATTAATTTCTGACCATTTTATTTTTATTTTTACTGTAGAAGTTGTATTTTCCATATCCCCTTCCCACTTTTTCATTTCTTGCTTATCTCTATTTTCACTTGCTTTGGAATGAACTGTTAATTCTATGACATTATGGTCTGAAATACTCGCATTATAAACTATTATTTCTTTAACATAATTCATCTCGTTCACAAATACTAGGTCTAAAGTATTTTCCTTTCTTGTTGGCAGGTGATTTATTTGTTGAATGTGTATTCTAGTAGCATATCTAATAGCTTTTCAAAATTGCCTCTTATCTTCTGCACTACTATTACGCTCTATTTTTTATATGTATAAGTACAACCACAATCTCCTATTCGTTCTTTCCATTCTACGAAAGGAAAGTTGAAGTCACCAGATAGGAGAATAGTCCAGTCCTTGTGATTTCTACATATATCATCCAATTTTTCAATTATTAAGTCAAACTCTTTAGTATTAGGAGGTCTATATATACTATGTTCATCAATTTTTCAGATTCAAATTCTACCGCTATTAGTTCACATTCTGAGGTGCTAAAATTGAGATAAATTATAGAATATATATATATATATATATATTTTTTTGTTTTTTTTTTTTTAAATTATTTTCGTGTATATATATATATATATATATATATAATATATATATATATATATATATATATATATAATACACAATCATGTCACAATAGAAATATGCACAAACATATACCAACACAATTACAGAAACATTAAAATAAAACCATTCCAAACACACTGCCATGCGTAAATATACACATAAAAATAAAAATGCCCTAATATTCACAAGCATAGATAAACAAAAATAAGAGGAAAACATTTAAAACACTCACTAGCATACAAAAATATACACAAAATCTATAAAAATATAAAACATTTCCAATATTCACCAGCATAAATAAAAATACACAAATATACATTCCCAACACCATCACGAAACGATGAACAATTCATTGAAAGTCAACTTAAGAGAAAATAAAGAAAATAAAGCATATATAAATAAACAGCCGCAGAGAGAGAGAGAGAGAGAGAGAGAGAGAGAGAGAGAGAGAGAGAGAGAGAGAGAGCATGCATGCATAGCTACCTTACCTCATACACAATTAGCAGTACTATGAGAGAGAGAGAGAGAGAGAGAGGAGAGAGAGAGAGAGAGAGAGAGAGAGAGCGCGCATGCATGCATAGCTACCTTACTTCATACACAATTAGCAGTACTATAGAGAGAGAGAGAGAGAGAGAGAGAGAGAGAGAGCGCATGCATGCATAGCTACCTTACTTCATACACAATTAGCAGTGCTAGAGAGAGAGAGAGAGAGAGAGAGAGAGAGAGAGAGAGAGAGAGAGAGAGAGAGAGAGAGTATCCTTCCATCCTCTATAATCAAATGGCAAACTACATAAAGCGTACACAAAAGCACAACAGAGAGAGAGAGAGAGAGAGAGAGAGAGAGAGAGAGAGAGAGAGAGAGAGAGAGAGAGAGCCACACAACTTCCAAAGCTGTCATTCCACAATAAATACAACAACAACAATACAATGTACGCTTACACAAAAAACACACAACAATAAAGACACCGTATATACATCTAGTTGCATTTAGCAACGCCACAAAAAAATCTAAAAAAACAAAAAAAAAAAAAAACACGAAGTTTGGGTTTATAAATGTTTTAAAATTAACTTAAATATAAGTTCTTTTTATGGTTAAGAAAAATTAGCGTTGGTTTTTTTCGAATTAAACTAAATAATTATATGTATTTTTTTATGTAATTTAAAAAAATAAAAGAGGACTCTAATGTAATCCGTAAATATAATCAATTATTTTTAGTAACAAAATTATAAACATTTAATTCAGATATAATTCATGCAGCCTGAATTTAAAAAAGCAAAATAAAACTGTTATTAAAATTGCGTGGTTGTAATTATAAAATTATAATGACAACAATATAAAATAATTACATAATAGTAATTATAAATATAACAGTGAATATAACACAAAACGACTCTGTATTAATATCAAAATCAATTCCGGCGAAAGTCATATAATCCAATTCCCATAGTGAGAATTGTCATATGTAATCGTTAATTTAATAATTAATAATAATAATTTGGATTCGCCTCTTCTTAATATTCCATTACGACATAATTAATACGCACAGGAAGTAACAGAAAGCGCCAGGCCCCCGTCTTCGCTTCTGTAACTCATTAAAAATAATTTAAAAAAAAAATGGAAATGTTCCAGCCACTGTTTGATCTTCTCTCTTTCTCAAAGGCGAAGATTTGGGTCTTAATTAGTAGATCCTTCGATTATGCAAATGAGGAGAGCCGCATCCGTTGTAATGTTTGTCGCATCCTGCATCTCCAGGGTTAAGAGTGTCTCTATTTTTGGGGGTTTTTGGATTGTATCGTTAATTTCCAGCATTCCAAGGTCTTTGCCTGGTATCATTAATATTCCAGTATTACAGGGCCTTTGGCTGGTTTCATTAATCTTCAAGCAGTCTGAGGTCTATGGCTGGTATCATCAGCCTTCCAGCATTCAAGGGTCTTTGGCTGGTATATCAATCTTCCAGCACTCCTGGGTCTTTGGCCGCTATAATTAATCTTCCAGCACTCCTGGGTCTTTGGCTGGTATAATTAATCTTCCAGCACTCCTGGGTCTTTGGCTGGTACCATCAATCTTCCAGCACTTTGAGGTCCTTGGCTGGTACCATCAATCTTCCAGCATTTCAGGGCCTTTGGCTGGTATCATTGATCTTCCAGTACTCCAGGTTCTTTGGCTGGTACCATCAACCTTCCAGAACTTTGAGGTCTTTGGCTGGTACCATCAACCTTCCAGCACTTTGAGGTCTTTGCCTGGTACCATCAACCTTCCAGCACTTTGAGGTCTTTGGCTGGTACCATCAACCTTCCAGCATTTCAGTGTCTTTGGCTGGTATCATTAATCTTCCAGTACTCCAGGTTCTTTGGCTGGTACCATCAACCTTCCAGCACTTTGAGGTCTTTGGCTGGTACCATCAACCTTCCAGCATTTCAGTGTCTTTGGCTGGTATCATTAATCTTCCAACATTTCAGGGTCTTTGGCTGGTATCATTTCAGCACTCCAGGTTCTTTGGCTGATACCATCATTCCAGAACTTTGAGGTCTTTGGCTGCTACCATCAACTTTCCAGCACTTTGAGGTCTTTAGCTGGTACCATTAAACTTCCAGTGCTTTGAGGTCTTTGGCTGGTACCATCAACCTTCCAGCACTTTGAGGTCTTTGGCTGGTACCATCAACATTACAGCATTCCAGGGTCTTAGCCTGCTGCCACTTTCCCACCTGCATTCTGTGGTTCGTGTCTTTTGACTTCCTCAGTTCCAGTCACTGACTGACATCTCCCTCTCCTCCTACTCCAGAGGAAATTCCATGATTCCTGCCACCTCCAAATCCTCTTCACTCCATTCCCTGTCACACTGCAGACCTGAACTCCAATTTCCTAGATCCTGTACACGCAGTCCTCCTCCTCCTCCTCCTCCTCCTCCTCCTCCTCCTCCTCCTCCTCCTCCTCCACTTTTCCATCCAACCCTCAGGATGGAAGGAGGGGAATAGGGGGAAGGAGGTCCTTAACCCCTCCTTCCAGGACGCTACCACCTCGATCTCAATTAAAAAGTTCATTTCTGCGCGTTGGCGCCAACTCATGCATTATAACCGGGTTTCTTGTTAACTTAAAGTTGAAATTCCGCTTCAAGATTTTATTTTTTTTTTTTTTTCGTTTTTTTTTAATGGTCGTTACTTGCTTGAATAAAAATACTCCCTCCTTTTTTATGAGGGCCAGGAGGGACGGGGTGTTGGGGAGGGAAGGGGGAGGGGGACGCAATTTAGGTGAAGGTTTAATCGCTTGGGGTTTTGGGACTGTTCAGTCGGCTAAAATCTTTTATTTTAATTTCAAAAAATGCTTAATTGATACCATTACCAGCAAAAGTCACTGGTTGTGAATTTGATGACTAATATAAAATACTTATTTCCATTATCAGCAAATGTCAGGTGGTTCTGAATTTGACGAACAATATAAAATACTTTATTTCCTTGTCAGCAAACGACAAGTGGTTCTGAATTTGACGAATATAAAATACTCAATATAAAATACTTAATTCCATTATCAGCAAACGTCAAGTGGTTCTGAATTTGACGATTAATATAACATACTTAATTTCATTACCAGCAAACGTCAAGTGGTCCTGAATTTGACGAATAATATAAAATATAATTAAGCATTCATTATTAGCAAACGACAAGTGGTCCTGAATTTGACGAATAACATACAGCATCTAAAACAACCAATCAACCATAAACACAATCACCACTGCCTTCACTATCAATAACAGTCTCTCTATGATAAAAAGGACAATTGAGAATATAATACACAGCGGTCTCATTATCGGCGAGAGATCAGACGCATCGAAAGTTACCTCCAATAAACACAAAGCATTTACGTAGAGGTATATAAACAGTCTTAGGCATTAGGCTGGGTGATGCTGTTAGAAGGGGGGAGGGGGGAGGGGGAGGGAGGGAGAAGTGAGAGTAGATTTAGGGAGAGGAGGAAAGTGAGAGGGAGAGAGGATTGGGGGAAAGCGGTAGAGGAGGAGGAGGAGGAGGAGGGAGAGTGAGAGTAGATTAGGGGGGAGGAGGAGGAGGAAAGTGAGGAGGGTGAGGGACAGAGGATTAGGAGAGAGCGGGAGGAGGAGGAGGGGAAGGGCAAGGGGGAGGGGAGGAATGAGAGTAGTAAAAAATTCAAGGGGACCGAGGAGGGGGAGGAGAAGAAAAGTGGAAGAGAGGGAGAGAATAGGGGGAGAGAGGAAAGGAGGGGGAGGGGGAGGGGGGGGGGACGAGGAAAGGAGGGGGAAAGGGGAAAGCGGAGGGAGAGAAATAGGAAGAAGTGAGGAGAGCAGATTAGGGTGAGAGGAGGAGAGGAGGAGGAGGAGAGAACGAGGAGGAGAAGAAAGCGAGAGGAGAGAGGATTAGGAGAAAGCAGCAGAGGGGAGGAGAGAGAGAGAGAGAGAGAGAGAGAGAGAGAGAGAGAGAGAGAGTCTATCATGCAGGTAATCGGGGTCATTTGCTTGTTTGCTGATAATGAATTCCATTTCACGGATATTGCGGAAGGGGAGGAGGCTTAAGCCCGGACCAAAAACGATTGATTGATTCGAATTAATCATGGGAATTCCGGAATTTCTGACGGCTGGGGTCGAGACGTGTTCTTTTGATTCGTGTATGCTTTTCCCGGGGGAGGAGGGGTAATGCGGGGGGGGGGGGGGGGGGGGGGGTTCCACTCAGTGCCTCCAATAAGGCCTGCTGGTCTTTTTTTTTCCACGCACCAGAGGGAAAATGATGCAGTGAACTCTTGGTAGCTTTTTTTTTTTTTTTTTTGTTAAAAAAAAACTAATTCTCCTATTTTTGGAGGTTACGAGGGGTGGGGTGGGTAGGGAGGGACGCTGGGTATGGACCCCCCCCCAAAAAAGGCCTGCTGGTCTTTCCAGCACCAGTGGGAAAAACATGAAGTGAATTCTTAGTAGTTTTTTTTCTTATGTTTTTTAAATAATTTTGTTTAGCTGATTTTTTGTTTAAACTAATTCTTATTTTTCTGGGGGTTGCTACGGATGGGGGTGGGGCGAGTAGGGAACCCCCACAAAAGCCTTCTGGTCCTCCTTAGCACCAGGGGATATTCTTGGTAGCTTTTTTTAAGCCTTTTGAAAAATTTTGTTTATTTGATTCTTTAAAAACTTACTCTCCTTTTTAAGTCCTGCTAGTCCTTCCTATCACCATGGGAAAATATGCGGTGAAATCTTTATCAGTTTTATTATTTTGTTTTACCACAATATTTGTTTATTTGGCTTTTTTTTTTTTACTAATTCCCCTTTTTAGGGGGTCGGCGACCCCCCAGTAAGTTCTGCTAGTACTTCCAACACCAAGAGAAAAGATACAGTGAATTCTTTGCACTTTTTTTCATTTATTTGTTTTTCTTGCTAACTGTCTTTGATTGAAGACTGAAACCTATGTCTCTCAACTGAAATGAATTAGATGCGTCAATTTTATTGTACTTCTTCACATTTTTCATAATTCCTCAATTCTATAGCGTGGGAGAGAGGCCCGTCTTACCTATTTTAAATCACCATAAAGTATACACACAAACACTCACAATCATCTCAAACGTCACAAACAAATAGTGACATGTCTTGTAGTATAATATTGGACATGTCTCTAAACAAAGTGACATGTCTGAATATAGGATGAATTCAACATGTCTTCACTGATGTGATGAGAACTATAACCAGTCTTAATTAATAACACGTAGTATCTAGCAGTTCCATTTGATAACAAGAATATATTGACATCAAAAGATAAAACTTAATACTATTTTATAAACTTAAAATACATTCATAAAACTAGATACATTTTATAAACTCAGACAAAACATACGACATTTTGATAGCAATTGCAAGGTGCTATAAAAAGATCATGTTTAATAATATTTCATAAATATAAAATACATTAATCCATATATGGAGAGAATTTTTTTTTTTTTTAGAGAGAACACTCGACATTTTAAAAGACAAAACGTGTCGTGAGACAATCCAAAGTCATCAAACAAACACACAAACGTAACATACACAAACGAGGAAGCCTACGACCTCTGTCAATGAAGTTACTGTATTTCCTCCCCAGAACTTCTGAAGGGGAAGCATACAACAACATTAATTTAATGAACTTCTCTCGGTTAGATGTCTTGGGGGAGGGGGTGTTGGGCAATACCCGGACCAAAGTTACACAGTTATTGTTGTTGGTATTGACGGGGCAAATGACCTGAGGTCGTATACATCCCCAGAGGTACGTGACAAGTTTGACAGTACTTGGGAGAGCAAGGAATTTCATTTGTAGATATTATCTTTAAACACAATTGACAATAAGTAAACATATTACATATATTATATAACATATATTATTATATATATATATATATATATATATTATATATATATAATATATATATATATATATATATATATATATATATATATATATATATATATATATATTAATAAAAAAGGACCGATGGTATCTAGTAGAAATTTTCATTCATAAAAAAGGTTACAAGCATTCAAGGACTTTCTTCCCTCATCGTCTGGTAGCCGCTTTCTACGGCTACCAGAGGATGAGGGCAGAAAGTCCTTTGAATGCTTGTAACATTTTTTCAATAAAACCCTCCGTCAGATACCATCCTATTTAGATGAAGTCCTGTTATGAATGATATATTAATGCACAGAATAATTGTGCTAGCGATACAGTTTAATACATATGTATATACATATAAATTTTTCCCTTACATAACACTAACAGTATAACACAGCATTACCCTGGAAATAAGTCATTTCACATAACAGCAAGTAATTAACTCCAACGCTTTAAACGTTACGAAATTAAAAAGAAAATACTTATAAAAGTTTCACCAGACAATCCCATAATACCTGAGATTAAATCCTCTTCACAGAATACCTTCTTAAGCTTTGTATTTTGTAATCTATTCATAAAACTTCGTTTAAGTTGTCTTCTTTCCTTCTAAATTTCCCAGTAGGCTCAACCTGTTCGTCCAAGGGACATAGGCCTAGCCTCGTCTAATTATATAGGCCTTCGCTGGGCAAAAATAAATAAATAAACCTTTACAATAAAGAGTAAAAACATTGTCAAATGAGAATGTGAGCGAGTTATATATTGTCAAGGATATTGCCTTTTACTTCAAAAGATTTTCTTAAAACCTGAGAGAGAGAGAGAGAGAGAGAGAGAGAGAGAGGTAAATTGTCCATGTTGTTGGCCCTAGACATGAAATTAAACGTGTCCAACATTGCGGCTGACCTGACAATACTGGTTCGAGCAGCAAAAGTGGTTTTCTTGAGAGAGAGAGAGAGAGAGAGAGAGAGAGAGAGAGAGAGAGAGAGAGAGAATGAAATCGGGGTGTTTTCCTTACTTTTAGATGGTCTAAAAGTTAATACCTTTGAAAATAACTAATAAACGTTGACAATTGGCAAATGATAGTCAGAAATCCAAGCGCTTTCGTCTTTACTAAGACATTGTCAAGGAGTTAATGAAATACAATTGGAGAGAAACGTCTCAGGTACAACACAAGATCAAGAATGCCAGATGGTTAATTGTCAAAAGGGTAAAAATTAAAAGAGATAATCCAGGATTATCGGATGTCACACGGTCACAAACCTAAACAGATTTGACCCTAATCGAAATTACAAAGTATATTTACAGTCCAAAACATGTAAAAACTGAATATATTAATTTTGTTGCTTATATTTATCTACAACTTTTTTCATTATGAAAGCATCAAGTTTAAATAAACCAAGACTTAAATTTAGAACATTTCAATTATTTGCCTTGATGAAGCAAGATTCAATGATAATCCTTTTAACTGTGTCATTAAATGGGATTTAAAGGCTCTTGCTTGACTCCAGTTAATAGGAGATCTAAATCTCTCATGTACGAAAATAATGCATTCGATATTTGCCCAGTTCTCACACAATATTGATGCTGTTGAAGACGTTGTGAAAGAGATTTACGGTTTTGTCGTAATAGAACTTTATCACAACTTTTGCAAGGAAATTCATATATGCAGCCTGGAAGATCTTTAGGGAGAATTTTTGATTACTAAAAACTCCTTGACATTAATATTACTGAAACAACATTTATGTTAAAAGCTTTAAAATTCTAGGAATACCTAAAAAACCTTTCATCATAAGGTAATTTTATGAATGTACTTACTTACAAATTCAAGTTTGTCATTCGTTGCATAAAATGTTTTTCTAGCTCTTTTCCATGCCACATCTACAAAAGTCCTTGGGATATTTAAGTTTTCAATGCAATATCATAAATAGTTTTAATTTCAGCGTCAATAAACTGCGGGCTACAGACACGTAAAGCCCTTAGGAACATCCCAGAAAAAACAGAGAATTTAACATTTTGATGGTGATTGGAGTAGTAATGAACAAAAGAGGCAATATTAGTTTGATTTTCGAAAGACTGAAAAGGTGAAATTCTATCATTTCTATGGACAGTTACTCAAGAAAATTCAAATTACAATTTCTTCTTCCTCTACAGTAAATTTTAAAGAACGGGACTAAATTATTGAGATTATTAAGGAATTCCTGAGATTTTTCGTTTGAACTGGCCAAAGTACAAAAAAAAAATATCATCCACATATCTAAACCAAATAAACTTTTTTTATTTTTGGGGCAAAATTCTTGGTTAAGAGTTTTTGTTTCGAACAAAAATTCCTATGTAAATATTGGCTAAGGACAGGAGATAGGGATTCCCTTACCCATAGCCATGCCAAACTTTTTTTAAAAAAAAAAAAAAAAAATTTCCCCATACAAAAAAAAAAATTTTCCCCTAATAAAAAAAAAAAGTTGAGAAAATATAAGCAACAAAATTAATATATTCAGTTTTTACATGTTTTGGACTGTAAAGATACTTTGTAATTTGGGTTAAGGTCAAATCTGTTTAGGTTTGTGACCGTGTGATATCCGATAATCCTGGATTATCTCTTTTAATTTTTACCCTTTTGACAATTAACCATATGGTATTCTTGATCTTGTTGTGTTTTTCTGACTATCATTTTCCTCTGGGATTCGCTTATATATATATATATATATATATATATATATATATATATATATATATATATATATATACTATTTCCTTTGTGCGTGACTTCAATAACCACACGTTGGCAACTTAGTAAATAGCTTTTGCATTTGTCCCATAACGTTGACAAACAAACGTTTGTCCCCCAAACGTTGACAAACAAACGTTTGTCCCCAAACGTTGACAATAAAAAAAAAACGTGTCCCCCAAACGTTGACAATGTAAACAAAATAATTTTGTACCCCAACGCTGATAATGTAAAAAAAAGAAATACATTTGTCCCCAACACATTAACAGTCAAAAAAATTTTTTAAACCCACTGATGCGTGACGAGGCACGGGCATACAATTATTGTTATTGGCGTTATTATTATTATTATTAGCTTTATCAATAACCCGTCCCTACAAAAATAACTGCACTGAGCAGTTGGGCCGCAGATGAGCTTAATCTTATTGGGTAAAAATTAGAATCCTTTTTTCTAGAGGGTTCAAAGGCTTTCTGGTGATGCCATAAACAGTATTCGTGTAATGACTGTATTATTGTGTCTGTGTTAGGGAGGTAAAAATTTATATATTTATATTTTGTTTGTTTGTTTGGATGTGCTGGTGTAATTATATCCACGCATATATACGTGCATACACGCATATAGATAAGTGTACATACATACATACACACACACACACACACTATATTTTCGCAATTACCTGCACCATTGTGGATTACGTCACTATTATTATTATTATTATTATTATTATTTATTATTATTAATTATTAATATTATTATTATACGATAACTGGTCTATTTTTTTTTAATTTTACTGATATATATTATTGATATATATATATACATATACATACATATATATATATATATATATATATATGTATGTATGTATGTATGTATGCATATATCAATAAAAGTTTGAAGCACTGCGGACCAATTACCGAATTGATATTAATAATAATAATAATAATAATAATAATAATAATAATAATAATAATAATAATTTGTCACTCGGATCCCGTGTGTAAAATAATTACCCTGATACGATTTACCAGACTCGTATATTTCTATTTTTTTTTATTTTGATTCAAATATATTTACACTTGAAGCTACGACTCTCTCTCTCTCTCTCTCTCTCTCTCTCTCTCTCTCAACTTCAACTACTAATTCGTGAACTTTGAATATTCATTTAGGAAGACTCTCTCTCTCTCTCTCTCTCTCTCTCTCTCTCTCTCTCTCTCACTGAGTTTTTGAACTTTCATTTCTCAGTCATAATTACGTTCTAACTTTACAGTCTGCCAATTTTACTACCTAACTACTCTCACTCTCTCTCTCTCTCTCTCTCTCTCTCTCTCTCTCTCAAATCCCATTACCTCCCTTTGAGCACCACTGGCCTTGATCATCCTCGGAAGAGATGGGGATTTGAGGAAAGGGTGAAGGGGAGGGATGAAGTACACCCCTACAGGGGTTAGGGGATAGGGCTTTGCAATAAGGGGGGGGGGGGAATAAATGGTGAATTGGCAACTGGGTTACCCAAAAGAGTTGCCAGTTTTGCGACAATATAAACAATTACGTAGATTTCAAATTTATTTTTTAAATTCATAAAATTCAAGAAATGTGATTATTTACATTAGGAGTGATTCATTCCAATACGCACATGATATCTTGCATACATGTCACAGACATGTGTCATGCAAGTTTTGTACGTCTCATACATGTCGCATTCATATCAATGCTAACCTGATTCTAAAATGAGTAACTTAAGAGTAACTTATCTTTTCTCCTTCAAAAATATTATTGCTCTTTATGTGTGAGGATGTTATTTTCACTAGATTTCATTGGACTAATTCAAACATTCACAGAACAAGTTGTATACATGTATTACACATGTCTCATAAATGTTTCACACATGCATCATACCTGTTACATACATTTCTCATACATGTTTCACATATGCGTCATCCATTTTGTAAATGTGTATTATACATGTTTCACACATGTTTTATACATTTCTCATACATGTTCCACACTTTTTATACATTTTCTTTCATTTACATGTTTCCCCCCACCACATGCTTTATAAACATTTTTCATTACATGTTTCCAAACCAACCAGTTTTAAAAAACCATTTCTCATACATGTTTCACATGCTTTAAATACATTCAACATGTTTCACACATGCTTTATACATTTTTCATACATGTTTCACACATGTTTTAAACATTTATCATACATGTTTCACATATGATTTAAACATTTCTCATACATGTTTCACACATGTTTTATACATTTCTCATACATGTTTCATACATGCTTTATACATTTCTCATTCGTGTTTCACACATAACTTATATATTTCTCATACACGTTTTCATCCACGTCAATTTAATCATGATTCTCAACTAACCAAAAACATATCTCTTGCTCTTCACGTCATACTCTGGCAATTTCTAAAGCAGAAGCAATCTCGTACCAAAGCCCACGTATAAACTGGGCGCGCGCACGCACGCCATATTGCGTGCGCACACTCGCGCAAACACCTAGCAACTCCCAGCCAGCAGCAGCAGCTGCCGATCTCGCACGAGGCAGAGCCTTAACCTTCAACACCTGGCTGTACTTACACCTTTCTGTGCCGCTGGACTGAGAATCTCACCACAGGTAAGGAAGGTGACGGAGGCTTTGAACTGAAATCAATTTCTCGCCTCTCTCTCTCTCTCTCTCTCTCTCCTGAAACCCAATCAATCTTTCTGTCACCTGAATCAGTCAGTCACGCTCTCTCTCTCTCTCTCTCTCTCTCTCTCTTCTCTCTATTTACAGAAAAAGACAAAATACCAAAGAAAAATTACGAACTTATGTCACTTGAATATATTTCTTCTCCTCGACAAGTTGTTGGCTATCTCTCTCTCTCTCTCTCTCTCTCTCTCTCTCTCTCTCTCTCTCTCTCTCTCTCTTTATTCGAAATCTGAATATTTTCTTTCCTCTAAGACACGAACCGAACTTTCTGTAACTGTATGTCTGTCTGTCTATCTCCCATTTGCCCTGGAGGAACGAAACCCAAGACCGAGAGAGAGAGAGAGAGAGAGAGAGAGAGAGAGAGAGAGAGATAGTCGTCTTTACCCAATTAAGGCGGCGGGTTCGAGTTCAAAGGTGAACCCCGGGGTAGTTCCAATCTTTTGTAAGTAGTCGTCTGCCCAAGGGCAGGGCAGCCAGTCTATGGGATAGGTTTAAACCCGTCAATTATGAATGAGGGGAGACGGAAGGAAACGGTGATATATACAGTAAGAGAGAGAGAGAGAGAGAGAATGAGGGAGACATGCAACCGAGATGGATAAAGAGGGGAAGACGCATGAGAAATGCAAAATAAATGAAAACAGCAACACTAGAAGATAGATAAACAATCAATGACAGGATATGAAAAACAGAAGTATACAATAAAGGAAATGAGGGAAGAGAGCAAACTTGAAAGCATAAAGTGGAAAAAATGCTTGAAAAAAATCACATAAATAGCAATACTGATGATACGAAATAGATCAGGGGATTGCCATAGAATAAAGTGCAATAGATAAACAAGTCAATTCTAATAAATAATAAATAATAATTTTAACTTTGCCCAACCCACCTTTGCATTTTACAACGGGCAAACAAAAAGGAAGGCCTTTATAAACTGAATATTTCCGAAGGTTCAAAGGAATGAGAGAGAAATTGACGCCAATTTGACACGTCCATTGATCAAAAGGCCTGGCTTCTCTCTCTTCTTCTCTCTCTCTGCTCTTCTCTCTCTCTCTCATCTCCTCAGGTATTATTCACTGCACCTTCTATTTTGTCAATAAATTGGTTCCTGGAGTGTCGTAGAATATTTTCTTTCTCGTTCTAAATTTGCAACTGAAATGAGACTGATGTTATTTTGTGTGTGTGTGTTGTGTTGATGTGTGTATTGTGTGTATATATATATATTAATATAATATATAATAATATATAATATATATAATAATATATAGCTATATTATATCATATATATATATATATAATACATATATATATATATATATATATTACTATATATATTTATTTGTGTTTTGTAGTGTGCATTGTTTGCGCCTTGCATATGAACGCACACTCTTCTTCTTCTTCTGCTGCTGCTTCTTCAGAATCCAACTCTATAACCGAACCAAAATTCTGGAAATCTCCAAATCCTGAATTTACATACTGGGAGAAAGACGAGGCATGCCTGAGGGCAAAAGAATATCCTCTCTCTCTCTCTCTCTCTCTCTCACTCTCCTCTCCTCTTCTCGCTCCTTATGTATACAGCGGCGGGGTGTATAATCCAGCACCAGACGGCGACAGGCAATTTTTCATTCGTTTCCCCAGATTTACCAAATTCAATTTACGAGTGAGGTTCCATATCCACCGCAGGTAAAAAATACATTTTCCCCTTCATGTATTCTGTATGTATGCATACGCACGCGCATACACACGCATGCGTGTACACACACACATAAAATACACGTTAGAAAGGTTCGAATGAAAAACCTGGGAATCAAATTCCCGACAGATGTTAACTTAGATTGTTGCACAAGCCCACATTTTTTTTTGGTGTTTTTTTTTTTGTTTTGTTTTTTTTTACATATCCCTAGGTCAGGTTAGAAGATTCTATGGTTAGCTTTCATTTCAAGATACTGGAGTGCGTCCTCTCTCTCAAAATCTGACACCAGCCTGAAGGGAGAGGAGGGGGGGGGGGTGGGGGGGGGAAATTAGAAATTTCCCATGGAAAATATCCGACCTTTTTTGCCCTTACGATTTTTCCTCTTTTTTTCCTTTTTATTTTTTTTTTTCTTTTCAAAGAATACCACTTGGTCTCTATAGCAAGGGTCTCTTGGGAATGAGGGGTAGCCCCTTAGGGGGCCGGAATGGGAATGGGAATGTTGTACGGATTCCATAAAAAAAACGTAAAGAATTATATATAAGTTTTGTACGTTAGTATGGCCGGAGGAAAGTTTCGTAACTAATGGAACTATCCACAGTAGCTCTTATGCCTGGGAAAATAATCTCATTACAAATCTAAAAGGGGACACAAGTTATTCACACCACACATACACGAAAATACAACATAGGCAATACACGGTATAAGATTATTTCATTACACACACGCCGAATACACCATAGAAACTATACGCACAAACTTGATATTAGTATATCCATTTTCTTAGATAGCCGAAATGCCACCTAAATCTGAAGTCACTAAATCGCTGTCTGCAGCTGTTCCTGAACCAGGTTCAGGTTCGAATCCTGCAGGGGACGTGGATCTATCAAATTATTATCCCCCTGGGGAGTAAGCTATTCCCGAGGTATAGGGAATTGGTTGGATAATGAACTATATATGTGTGCCAATATTCGTGAATGTTTAAGAAATTATGTTGAGAGAGAGAGAGAGAGAGAGAGAGAGAGGAGCAGAGAAAGAATGAGAGAGAGGAGAATTCGAGAGAGAAGAGGAGAAGGAGAGAGAGAAGAATAAATATAATATATTATATTATAATATATAATATATCATATAATATTATATAGAGAGAGAGAGAGAGAGAGAGGAGAGAGAGAGAGAGAGAATAATTTACTTCTCCTTCCTTCTTACTATCTCCTTTACTCTCTGTGGATAAAGGGGAGAGAGAGAGATAGAGACGAAGAGAAGAGAGAATAATTTACTACTTTCTCCTTCCTTCGTTACTATTACTTCCTTTACTCTCTGTGGATAAAGGAGAGAGAGCAGAGAGAGAGAGAGAGAGAGAGAGAGAGAGAGAGAGAGAGAGAGAATAATTTACTACTTCTTCCATCTTACTATTTCCTTTACTCTCTGTGGAGAGAGAGAGAGAGAGAGAGAGAGGAATTTCCTCTCCAGCTACATACTACATTAGCCAGATTCCTTATAGAAACACACTACAGTAGGTGCCTCTCTCCCTCCCTCTCTCTCTCTCTCTCCCTCCCTCCCTCCCTAGCCAATTAGCAAGGTGTCCCAAGGTATCCAGGTGTCAATTTATCTAGCCGACCGTAACGTCTACAGGGAAGAGACGTTTGAGGGTCTTCTTCTGCTGTGCGAGAAGGGGAGGAAACTTCAAACAATTTCAAACTATGGAGGTGAATACCTACCCAAACTGGTGCTAGATACCAAACAAGTCCCTGAGAAAAGGCTGAGTATATAATTAAGACGAGGTGAAGGTAATTCAGTTATAGAGGCGAAAAAGTCTAATTAGAAATGTTTCGTGAAGTGGGTTCAAACAAGTTCAAACTACACCAATTACACCAATTCGACGCCAGGTATACCATGTGTGGGTAGTTTAAACAACCTTCAAACTAAAACACGAAAAAGGCGACAGAGATAATTGTTTCGTGAGATCAGTTCAAACGATTTCAAACTATCGGTCAAACATATGATGTGGGTA
Organism: Macrobrachium nipponense; assembly: GCF_015104395.2. Lineage (NCBI taxonomy): Eukaryota > Metazoa > Arthropoda > Malacostraca > Decapoda > Palaemonidae > Macrobrachium > Macrobrachium nipponense. The sequence goes on from NC_087220.1 coordinate 59,690,491, forward strand.
CTTCAAACAATGTCACAACAAAACAGGAACACACCACAACTGTCAGAAATGAAGAGTTCAAACGCCCTGAAACTGACATTTCAAACTAATACAAAGAAGAGATACTCAAACACAAACCAAATTTTGCCAATCTGTAGTCAGTTTCAAACTGTAAACTAAAAAAATTTGAAAAAATAAATATTCTGTTAATGCAAATATACTCAAAATCTATCAAATTTACTAATGTGCAACTTCAAACGATCTTGAAACTATAGATTTAAACAAATATAAACACTTCATTGAACATCTTTCAGTTTCAAACTATAAGCTAAAAAACATAAACAATATTCTGTTCATTTAACTACACTCAAAATCTACAAAATTGAATAATTTGTAGCATCAAACGATTTTAAAACTATGCAGATTGAAACAAATATAAACACTTCATTGACCATACACCCCGCCCCCCGGCCCCCTTTATTTTTTTCCCGGGATAACAGACCTGCAAAATACATTCTAATGATTATTCGCGTGCTAATAAAATTTATTTCGTACGTCGGAATTTATGAATCGCGGGAATTCCAGAGCAAAAATGAAATATTAACCCAAACGGGGAATATTTAAAACTTGCTTTTCGATCCAATTAAGTGGAATTAATCAGGAGAGTTTTACACTATAAAGGGAAAAATGAATGGAATTATATAACAGGGAGAAAAATATATATCTATATATAATATATATAATTATATATTATATATAATACACACACACAATAGTTTCTCTTTTGTTTTATAATAGATTACATGAACACGTGCATGAACAAATATATATATATGAGAATATACATACGTATATGTCTACGAACAGTATGTATATGTATATAAATATTGTATATATATGTGTATATATATATTTATATATAGAGAGAGAGAGAGAGAGAGAGAGAGAGAGAGAGAGAGAGAGAGAGAGACTTCGCTCAAGGGTTTTTGACAAGAGCACTCACCCCATTACATAACCGCGGTTAAGTTACCGTCCTAACAACAGCGATAATTGCTGTGTTATGATAGCATTAAGAGAGAGAGAGAGAGAGAGAGAGAGAGAGAGAGAGAGAGAGAGAGAGACCCCCTGACCAGACCTCCATTGTTTAATTATCTTGTAATACTTCACCATCTTTATCAACTTTTCCTCATTCCGTATTTCGACTAATTTCTTCCTCATTCATTTATCATTTATTTTATCTCCCTCTTCATTCTTATTTTCTGCTTCCTCCAATTTCTCCGTCCTTTAGCTAATTAGGGAGAGTTTTAAATCGCTAGAAATTAACAGAATTAAAATGAAATTTTTTCTTTTTCGTTAAGATGGAGAAAGGAGATATACATATAAATATATATATATATCCTCTAATATATATATAATATATATATATAATATATAAAATATACAATTCAGAAATCTAATTATGCATATGCATGATACCACAATCCCACCCCCCCTTCCCCAAGACCCAACCGAGAGAGAGAGAAAAAAAAAAAACGTAATCTGAGCCAACTTTTTTTTCAAGTCCAGCGCTAAGTCCTTCCTAAGTCCCGTCTAAGTCGGGCTCAAGTCGCCCAGAAGGTCATTCCTAATTTTTCCCTGCGAAAAGAATTGTCATGCCATATTATATATATACTTTTAATTTTTTTGACTCATTTATCAGTGATAATGATACCTTCATTCATTTATAATTCAATGCACTGGTTTAAACTTTTTTTTGCCTTATTTATTAGTGATAATGATATATTGATTCATTTATAACTCAACGCGCTGGATAAATTTTTTTTAACACCATTCACAAACCATAATACTATCTTGATTCGTTTATAAATTCAAAGCACTGGTTAAAAATGCATTTGTGCTTCATTTATCAATGATAATACTATTCTGATTCATTCATACCCTGGTTCGTATTAAATTACATTCGATTTCGGGTAATCCCGATGTAATCGGTGTTACTTTTCAATGTAATTACCGGTTTCTCGGTTATTCTATTATATTTCGTAATTTTCCATCCCCTGAATTTGTAATTTTGGGGACAGATGACTAATGAGGTAAACTGAATCCTTTTGATGGATTTATCGCCACAAATTGCCGTGGAAATGTGATTGAATAACCCTAATGATTTGTTTTTTTTTCTATGGATATTCTATTTTGCGTATTGATTTGGTAAAAATATGCGTAATTGCGTATTTCTTTGTTAAGGGTTTAGCCGTGACGCCTAAGAAAAAGTACTAACCATTAAGAAACCTCTCTCTCTCTCTCTCTCTCTCTCTCTCTCTCTCTCTCTCTCTCTCTCTCTCTCTCTCAGGAAAAACGTCGAGGAGAGATGCAAAGAAAAAAAATATCGAATTGGAACTACGTCTCAAAGACTGGCTGCCAATATTTTCTTTGAAGTGGGAGAGGCTCTATATATATATATATATATATATATATATATATATATATATATATATATATATATATATATATATTATTCGAGCTACAAATGTCCTTTAATATCTAATTCGCTCTACCTCGGAATGGATCATTTTCATGTATGTAAACCGAAGGGGGAATTTGTTTTTACTTGATAATAATTCGTCCCCTCATGGGATCAAACCACCGTCCAGCGGACAAGAAACGAAATCAGGACGACATTGTTTCGCTCCTGTCCGCTGGACGGTGGTTCGATCCATGAGGGGGACGAAATTATTATCAAGTAAAAAATTCCCCTTCGGTTTACATATATGAAAATATATCAATTCCGAGTAGAGCGAATTAGATATCAAAGGGACATTTGTAGCTCGAATAACCTATATGAATCACGGTGATGTGATAATATTCATATATATATATATATATATATATATATATATATATATATATACATACTATACATACATACATACATACTACATACATAATATATATATATATATATATATATATAAAATATATATATATATACATACATACACACATACATAACTATATATAATAGAATCTTTTAGTACCTCATAACGTTCAAATGCTTATATATATATAATATATATATATATATATATATATATATATATATATATATGTATATGTATATATATGTTTACATTTATACAACTAGGACAAAACAATCCCCTACATAAAAATATGAATACAGAACATTCCCAGATCCACAGATGTATTACGTTGCATCTCTGGAGAGAGAGAGAGAGAGAGAGAGAGAGAGAGAGAGAGAGAGAGAGAGAGAGAGAGAGAGAGAGAGAGAGAGAGACACCATGCCCCAAAGACAAGCCGGAATGAGCTGCTGAATAAAACAGTGACTGGAGACAAAAGGTGAACGATTGAGAGCGGCCCACGCCTTGTTTACCTGTTGACGTTTGCGCCTGTGTGTGTGTCTGTTTGTTTGTTTGCGTTTGTGTCTTCTTGTTTGTGACTGCCGCGAGTGTTTGTTTGTTTTTTCTGTATGTGCCGCAGGAGACGCAGGTGCAGGCGTTTGTCAAATGTGTTTTTTTTATTGCGTCCTACGCTTTTGTCTAACAGTTGATGTTTGAGTGTATGTGTTTGTTTGTGACTGCTGTGGGTGTTTGTTTTCTGTATGTACAAGGCCAGCAGCAGAAGCAGAAGCAGAAGTTACAGCAGTAGGAGTCAGTCACGAAAGGTTTTATTTCTTTATTTCTTTTGAATGTCAATGCAGATTCAGCCCCGTGTTTATGACCCTGTTTACAATATTCCTGAAGCAACGCTGGCTCGCATGTTTTCACAAACCGGCGAACACAAACACCCAGTTCATCTGAAACCTTTAAAAAAAAAAAACCATACGACCTTTTAGGTCAATACACACGAGAACAAACAACAGAAAGGGACGGTGGAATGTTTTTCTTAGGAAGCCTCTGCAATCATCATTTGGATATTCGGAAAAAAATAAATAAATAAAAAATAAACATAGGTTTTCGATCGAGAGACGCTTTTTTTTTTTTTTTTTTTGTAACCTTGGGGAGGTTATTGGGAGCACACGCGAGCGAGCACTCAGACGTTAACATAGATATATGTAAACTCAGAATTTGTTGTGGCTGTTGTTCGAGATTTAGCTGGCCTTATGCCGGCACGGGATCTTGTTCCTAGAGCAGCCAGTAAAACTATACTCAGAAGACAGATTTTCATATTTGGTGAAAGTTTACTTTCCCGTTTTGTATTCTCTCTCTCTCTCTCTCTCTCTCTCTCTCTCTCTCTCTCTCTCTCTCTCTAGCTTACAATATGAGCTGCAAAAACGCCAACGCTATCACTAACATAACAAACAAAATTCCACACATAACCACACTGGATTGCGACCGCACAAACAACTCAAAGACACACACACAAACATAAATAAGACGATGACGAGAATTGAAACAAAGAAGAAAAACCCTAAGGTGTCTTTCGCTAGGACAAACTTTCAACGACAATATTTGTCGAGTTGGCCAAAAAAAAAAAAAAAAACAAAAAAAAAAAAAAAAAAAAAAAAATGTAGAAAATTGAAGAATTGTTTCCAATGCCTTTTTATTGAGAGAGGAGAGAGAGAGAGAGAGAGAGAGAGAGAGAGAGAGAGAGAGAGAGATTCCTGACTCTAGACAGAAACAATAGGAGTAATCCAAAGTTTAAAAGAAATGCACACACCATGGTTACTAGAGAGAGAGAGAGAGAGAGATCCACCCTCACATCAAAAAGATTCTTCAACACTCATAAAAACGGTAAATCACATCAAAAGGAATAAAAAGGCAGAGCCAGAAAAATGAACAAAAAAATTGTCAGGGTGGAAAAAAAGAGTTTGACAAAGAATTGCAAACGAAGTGAAAGGGAGAGACAGAGGAGACGACCATCACGATACAGAAAAAGTAGAGAGAGAGAGAGAGAGAGATGCGAGAGAGAGAGAGAGAGAGAGAGAGAGAGAATTTGATCTCAAGGAATTGTAAAAACTGTGTTGTACGTGACTTCAATATATCTCACTGTGTGGGTCAGTCGGTGGGGTCACTGCATTTCATCTGAAAGACCGAGTTCGAGCCTGATGTGAATTAGAAATTCATATATAGTATATATATATATATATATATATCTATATAGAGAGATACGAGAGATGAGAGAGAGAGAGATGAGAGAGAGAGAGAGAGAGATGAGAGAGAGAGAGAGAGTACACATATCGACCACTCAAGCAAAACCAGTCGCAATTCAATTCATCCATTGATATAGTAGCCCTATTAAGTGCAACCCCCACCATGCTGCTGTTTTATAGACAATAAACAAAAATACAAACGGGGAGGGAGAGAGAGAGAGTGACAGCAAGAAATCAAATATCTTTTCCCACAAAGTCAACACGAGTTTTACTATTCTAACAAAGTCCTTTTCGAATGGTCGACTCCATTCCGCTGCGTTTGTATATCTTGGTTATATTGACCCTGTTGGTTTAAATTGTTTTTTTTTATCTTTTCATTTTTTTTGCTGATAGTTGACATAGCAAAGAGTTTTATATATACATATATATATATATATATATAGATATATATATATATATATTAAATATACACAAATAAACACACACACACACATATATTATATATATATATATATATATATATATATATATATGTGTGTTTGTGTGTGTGTGTGTGTGTAAATACGTACATACATACATGCAAAAAAAAATATATAAATATATACAAAATAACATGTATGTATAAGCATTTTAGACAAATGCACAACCAGAAGTATAATACACACACATACACACACCACACTACCAAAAGCTGTATACGCGCATACACTCGCACTAAGAGAGAGAGAGAGAGAGAGAGAGAGAGAATATATATACCATTCCATCAAATCCCGTGAGATATCATTGCGACAGACTCAATAATAGGGAGAGACGGATGGAATCTCAGAACGGGAAGGGAAGAAGAAGAAGAAGAAGATGAAGAAGAAGAAGAGAGAGAGAGAGAGGAGCTGATTTTATATATATATATATATATTAGAATTCGAAAAAAAACTAAACACAAAGTTGAATTGCATCTTGTTTTGACAAGCTGAAAGGAGAGAGAGAGAGAGAGAGAGAAGAGAGAGAGAGAGAGATAGAGAGAGCGAGAGATGAGAGAAGAGAGAGAGGGCAACCATCATTTACGCCAAAACGACGTAATCTCACACACAAAAGAAACCCCATAAAATAAGGCGATAAAAAAAAGAAGAAGAAGAAACTTGAAGCATAAATAAGAAAAAAAATAGAAGACCATCTTTGCCTTTCAAACCTCTAGAGACCGGAAGTTTTTCATACGAGACGAAGGACGTAAACATTCTCTCTCTCTCTCTCTCTCTCTCTCTCTCTCTCTCTCTCTCTCTCTCTCTCTCTCTCCGGAAAAAAGGAAAAAACAAGATTTTTCACCTTATATATCTTTACTTACGGGTTCGCTGATCACTGATATTGTGACGGTATTATATTTTGAACAAAAGCTTATCACACTCTCTCTCTCTCTCTCTCTCTCTCTCTCTCTCTCTCTCTCTCCTTTCCAGGGTAAAATCAAAATTGTAACTGTATCTTGTCCGTTTATTTGTTTTTAATTCTGATTTTTTTCATAAATTCTCTCTCTCTCTCTCTCTCTCTCTCTCTCTCTCTCTCTCTCTCTCTCTCTCTCTCTCTCTCAACTTCCCAACTTCTTCTTCTTCTTCTTCTTATGAGACACACTTAAACTTCACAACAACTTCGTTCCTCAGAACATTACTTCCTTTCCTCGGGGTCTTTGAGAGAGCAAATTCTTGAATTTGTCAAGTCTTACAGTTTAACTGTATTTTTTTTTATATCGTAACAAGCTATATTTATACACAAGTATAATACTGTTTAGCTATATCTACATATACACATAGATGTATGCATATGTATGTATATGTATATGTATAAATGCATAAACAAATCTAAGGCTAATCATCCCCAAAGTTATAGCTTCTGCGTTCAGCTTCGTCCGCCACTCTCATAAATGTCAAAATCAGCTGATTTAGACACGAAGTATATTATGACATGACGCCTGCAGGGATTATGGTGTTTGGAAGTAGGAGGAGGAGGAGGAGGAGGAGGAGGAGTTTGTAAAGTACATTAAGCAAGGTAGACTGGCAGTACGTAGGTTGAAATGCAATGCTATCTCGTTTAAGCGTGGGGTTACAGTATCTCTCTCTCTCTCTCTCTCTCTGTAAGCAATACCAACACAAAAAATCTCCCCCCCAAAAAAAAAACTCTTTGCAAACACTAACAACATCTTTTGTTTGTAAGTCAACAGCCAAGTTTTTCTCTGGTACAATTCAGAAAGAAGGAAAATGAATTAAATATGTGAAAAAAATTAATTCTAATTTATGACAACAAGCGTCAAAAAATAGCGTGTAGCGTGCATGGTAAAACTGAATTACTTTCAGAACGAGTTTATGCAAATTCACATGAATTAAAATATATTCATTCGTGTTCAGTTTTCGTATAAGATGAAAATTTGTACGATTCGTAAGCACAAGTCTTGAATAATGTAGATTTGTTTGTAATTACAATTTTACACTATATATATATATATATATATATATATATATATTATATATATATATAGTATTCATTTAAAAAGAAAATTACAGAGAGAAAATACAGAAAAGACAGTAATTAGATTAGAAAACTGACCAATAATTATTAATGAATAATAAACAGATAAAAATATAAATGAGTAAAATTGACAGAAAATAACAAGAAATGCAGGTACAAATCAGTAATGAGAAAAGGAAGTGAGATAAACCAATAAACAAATAAATCAATAAATAAAAATATATATGAATAAAACAAACGGTGAACTGTTTCAGGGTCAAATTCTCTCTAAACTAATTCTCATCCACTCTTGTCTGGCATAATACCATATTCTCATCCACATCTATCTCCCCTTCCAGGAACTGGCACCTAACCATCACGAGGCCTAATCTCACCTCATCAGCTGTCGATTCGTCTCATCAATTCGTCATCTGTTCTTCCTCACACAATCTTTTTCTAAGTCATTTTCAGCTTCGTAAATCTTCTTTCGAATTCTGCTTATTTTTCATCTCCCTAAGTCTCAGCTTTGTGGACAGCTTAAGCCTGTCTTCAAGCTTCGTAAAACGTAAGATTTGGGACGAGGAACGCACGAGGTAAATGACTAAAGGCTGGGAATGAGAGGTGATGCAGAGATGTGATCAAGAAAATGGAAAGGATTTTATCTTACATAGAAAATGGGATTCTCGATGGAGTAGGTAGTTTCAGACATCGTTGCCATAACCATCAAACTAATTAGCTTCATTATCCTGTTCTGGCAACAATGTCTACTTGATTTTGTGAATGGGAGCAGCTGTGGTAATAGTAATTAGAAGTAGTAGTAATATTAATGGTAATAGTAGTAGTAACATTGTTATGACAGAGAATGAATACAAATGTTATCAACATAAACAAAAACTAATACATAACTATACGGCAAATAACATTTTCCTTATAAACTAAAATCCTAAAAATAGTTTTCTTATAAAGAAAAAACGTGAAAAAAATTTTACGTAAACAAAAAACAGAAAAAAAACCTAAAATTTATTCAGACGAAAGAAAAAGGTAAACACAACACCAGGCAAAAATAAACACGGGAAAATGATCCAACTTATGCCCCTCTCGCACGCAAACCTGACTCCAACAGCCATTGCAATCATCCTCCTCCTCCTCCTCCTCCTCGTTATGAATAAACAAATGAAAACCAAAATTAAAAGTGGGATAAAAATTATTCGCCCTACATCCTTTGATAAACTTTGAAATTGGGTGACGGAACCCGTAGAGTATTCTGAGAGAGAGAGAGAGAGAGAGAGAGAGAGAGAGAGAGAGAGAGAGAGAGAGAGAACATGGAAGAGGATTGATGGCAATTTGAAAGGGTATCAGAGAGGAAATCCCTGGGCCAAGACGCCTGTGTCAATCGATAATGGAAGAGAGAGAGAGAGAGAGAGAGAGAGAGAGAGAGAGAGAGAGAGAGAGAGGATACTGCTCATATGCTAATAAACTTCTAAAAATCAATTAAGAACATTTAGCATCCGGCGTTCCAAAGGATTAGCAAGTAATCCTTACAAATACAGGAGGAGGAGGAGGAGGAGGAGGTGAGGAGGAGCAGGAGGAGGGAGGGGAAGTCCCATAGACACGATCGCAGAGGGATTTTTGCTTGCAATAAAAATATGCAAATCCCATTATGCATATTGTTATTGTAAAAGAGACACCAGATGTACTCTCTCTCTCTCTCTCAAAAATTGTCCTAATTCAACCTATAAAATATTTATAAAAAAAGCTTAAAAGACATCATAGCACCACTTGAAGAAGTGGTGTTTATGAGAGAGAGAGAGAGAGAGAGAGAGAGAGAGAGAGAGAGAGAGAGAGAGAGAGAAGGTCTTTCTGTACATTAGAGCTAAATAAGAGTTCTTGTAAATATTTAAACTTTCAACATTTTGTTTGTGACGATAGCCTGCTGCTTTAGAGAGAGAGAGAGAGAGAGAGAGAGTCATTTTTTGATTGAACCAGGGTCCTCGGCGTCACATAAAAGGGCCCATAAAAAAACTGAGGGCATTACATCAATGTGAAATCGAGCCCCTCCAAATTCCCACTCAAAATGAGAGAGCACTTCATATAATGAAATGAGGGGTTTATTACCTTGGAGTTTTAAATAGGTGAAAAAAGGGGGGGGGGGGGGCGGCCGCAGGCTTCAAAGAACTCTCTCTCTCTCTCTCTCTCTCTCTCTTTCTCTCTCTCTCTCTCCAGCAGGAAATAAACACAAATATAATGTAAATAATTAAAACAATCACAAAATTTCCACTTGGCTGCAACGACTCGCTGATATACAAAAGAAATATATAGTCTGTAAAGAACAGAAGAAGAAGGAGGTGGAGTAAAAAGAGACATGAGAGAAGAAGAAAAAGGGACAGACAGAGACACAGGGGGAAGGG
>NC_087220.1:59705471-59709443 GCF_015104395.2 Macrobrachium nipponense
CATTTCAGAGGTTTTGCAATCTCAAATATTTTTGAATTTAATTTAACATGAGCTTTCTTTATTCAAAAGTCATTTTCTTTAGTTAAGAACAATTTTTATCTAAAGCCCCTTTTTTTCTTGAAATATAGATTTTCTTATTCTCAATATATTTTGTTCTCATTTATTTAACAAATGATTTCTTCAAATAAATAAAATTCTTATACCATTTCTACCCACAAGAAACGAGAGAAAATGATAAAATTCTCAACTTACAGCTTTACAGTGCCATTCTCTCTCTCTCTCTCTCTCTCTCTCTCTCTCTCTCTCTCTCTCTCTCTCTCTCTCTCCTCCACTTTTAGCAACATTAAACCTTTCCTGTCGACTTCAACTAACCACTTTTAGCATCGTCTCCTAGCAACCAAAACAACAGAACCTCTCTCTCTCTCTATATATATATATATATCTCAATGACAAACCACAAAGCCACTCTTAAGAAAATAAACCAAAATGACAAAGAAAGAAACTAACCATATCTAACACTAACCATTTTCTAACAAACCAGAGAGAGAGAGAGAGAGAGAGAGAGAGAGAGAGAGAGAGAGAGAGAGAGAGAGAGAGCTTGCCCATCACTTTAAATATAGGTACCTTCCTGAGTCTCTAAGGCGACTTCCAACACCTGCCTATGTATACACACACACACACACAAACACACACCCAGTGCCAAGGCAAACATGGCACTGTAATGAATAATAGGCTAGCAGTGCCACGCCTTCTGCTTTAAGCCCCCTCCCCCCTCCCTCTCTCTGGGGGCTATCTGCTACACTGCTGAATGGAGGATGGAGATGGGGGGGGGGGGAGGAGGAGGAGGAGGAGGAGGAAAGTATGCTTTCTCTGTAAGACATGTTTGTGTGACTTTAAGAAAACAAAAGTAGACAGTTCTTAATGTATCATAACCATCATAATATATATGATTAGTTCTCTATGTATTATCAGTATCATAATGATTATGAATAGTTCTCCATGTATTATCAGTATCATAATACTTATGGATATTCCTTTATGTATCTTAAGTATCGTAATTCATATGGATAGTTCCCTATGTATCTTGAGAATCATAATACATATGAATCGAATCTCTATGTATCATAATATATGGGTAGTCTTTTATGTATCATAATCCATATGGATAATCCTCTATGTATCATAATAATTATTATAATACTACATATGGATCGTCCTCAATATATCATAAATTCCATAATACATATGGATAGTGTTCTACGTATCATATTACGACGCATCATTATACATATGAATTATCCAGATTACGATACATATCTGAAGTGTCTTAGCTGAGTTGCATACATACGCATGAATTATTCACGCGACCTCTCTCTCTCTCTCTCTCTCTCTCTCTCTCTCTCTCTCTCTCTCTCTAAGACACACAAGAAATGACGTGGGACTTTAAAACAAATACGCGAATTATTCATGAGTTCTACATTGTAAAAGGAGAGGAAAAACTACCCACACACCATAAGGGGAAGTGTATTTTATTTATGTGGTTATGATAACATAATTTTAGTAATCTCTGTAGCTGTTATATTATTATTTTTGTTGTAATGCATGTAAACAATTTCATAGTTTTATGGAGAAACTGACTTAATAATAATAATAATAATAATAATAATAATAATAATAATAATAATAAATTGGAATGTATATAACCGTGTTGAAGCGTAATGCACTTTCCTACTGTACATAGCAATTTAAAACCAAGCCAAAAATACCCTTGCTTCTTAGAGAGAGAGAGAGAGAGAGAGAGAGAGAGAGAGAGAGAGAGAGAGAATCCAGTACAATAAAAAGAACTTCCACGCAAATAGTGTTATCGTAGCTTACATACTGATGAAGTATTTAGAGAGAGAGAGAGTGTCCAGTACAATAAAAAAAAAAAAAATTTCACGTAAAAAGTGTTACTGTAACTTGCATACTAATGAAGTACTGAGAAAGACAGACAGAGAGAAGAGAGAGAGAGAGAGAGAGAGAGAGAGAGAGAGAAAGGGGGGGGAGGGACATCACTATGTATCACTTAGCTCCTAAATACCAAACCTAAAAGCATCCAACACTCAGATGCATCTGCTTGTAGCAGCTTTACAGCCAGTCAGGGGCCCAAAGGCGCCTGAAAGCATTCTCCCCCCTCCCCTCCCCTCTCCCCCACTCCCCAAACCCCTTTTATCCTAAATGCCCCTCCCTTCCACCGCCTCTCTTCTGAAGCACTTTCCAAACGCTCCACTTGGGAAATGCATCTGTGAAAACACGACTAAAAGACGAGGGAGAAAGGGGGGGGGGGGGTTGAGGGGGAGGTGGTGGGGTAGGGGGGGGGGGTATTTCTCATGAGATATGAAGACAAATGTAGCAAAGAGAGCAGCACATATAAATCCCATTAGGTCTACAGTAAAATCTAATCAAGCCCTTTGAGATATAATGTAAAAATAGATCCAGTCAGATATACTGTAACAGCTAAATAAATCCCATGAAATATACAGCAAAAACTAAATAAATCTGAGGAAATATACAGTAAAAAACAAAAAAACTAAAATAAATCCCTGGAAATAAACAACAAAAACTAATTAAATCCCTGGATATCCAAGAGATTAAAATATTCATAGGAGGAAATTATAAATTCACGTGACGATTGACCGAACGATACACTTTACCCTGGCGTCGCAAATGGACCAACTGTGATTAGTGGGACTGATACCCAGTTAAGAGAATGACGTAGAGTCTCCTGAGCAATAGTTTATGGGTCACAATGAGATACGAGAGATTCATTAGAGTGCTCAGGAAAATTGTGGATTTTATCCAAGGACATCAAAATGAAATTTCAAAAAATTATATATATATATATTTTATATATATATATATATATATATATATATATATATATATGAATAACTTGATCACGAAGTATATAAAAACGTGATGCTATGTATACCTAAAGGTTTTTGCCACGTAGGAAAAATTAAAAAGCGAGATAGCCGAGAACTTTCGGTCTAGCACGACCCTTTACTAAGGCATAACTGCCTTAGTAAAGGACTTTACTTAGACCGAAAGTTCTCGGCTATCTCGCTTTTCAATTTTTCCTTCGTGGCAAAAACCTTTATATATATATATATATATATATATATATATATATATATATATATATATATATACATATATATATATAGATAGATAGATAGATAATTAACAATTATAACGAAATATGGAGAAAACATTCCAAAATACTTTGGGAGAGTATTTCATTAATGTTTGCTGAGTGAATTGTGAAAAATTCAGCACAAAATGAAAACGAATTCCCGAAGTGAACTGTTATTCAGTTTATTCATACTTGCAAACAAGAATGAATGAATGATTGAGGTTTCTGAAACTTGCAACGAACCTTTACAGTCTGGTGCAAGAAGCGTGAGAGATAAGAGATTATTATTACTATTATTATTTCATTGGATTAAAGATAAATGGACAAAAAATAGGGAGATTTTAAAAAAATTTTTTTTTCAAAGTATTTTTCAAAGAGACCAAGGAAACTTATGATATTTTCTGAGAGAGAGAGAGAGAGAGAGAGAGAGAGAGAGAGAGAGAGAGAGAGAGATTCCCATTCCCAAAAACATTCTGTTTAAACATTAAAACGACGAATACCAAACTGAAGAAGGGGGGGTGGGGGGGGGGGGGGAATATGAAGGAATTAAAACAACAATTCCCCGCCCCGCCCCCCCAGAAAAAAAACGGAACAACAACAACAACAACAACAGTAGTTACCACGAGCCATTTGCCGGTAATGTTGCACAACGACAAATTCGGTACAGATGTACCGAGTGTGGCTAAATAACATCACGGACCAATCCCGCTTTTGATGTGACATTTGCTCTGGACTGGCAGCCTGCTGCAGCCTGAAAGCCTGCTGCCTGAAAGCCCGAATGAAGCCTGTTTCTGCAG
>NC_087220.1:59709943-59722443 GCF_015104395.2 Macrobrachium nipponense
CTTGGCAAATATATATATATATATATATATATATATATATATATATATATATATATATATGTATATGTGTGTGTGCGCGCGCGCATGTGCGTATTCTACGTGTACTCTTCCATTTAAATTTTCAAATTCATTGTTTATGGATACATGCATATACATAGTTGAAATTATAAATAAGAAGAAAAATGAATTCATGAATATCTTTTACCATTATACATACAAATGTATAATAATCATACAAGCATGTAGATGCCCTTACATTATTGCGTGCATTGAGAGAGAGAGAGAGAGAGAGAGAGAGAGAGAGAGAGAGAGAGAGAGAGAGAAACCAAGCAGTAAAAGATATATGCGTAATATTCCACATCATATTAAGAAATCATCTTATAAATAGACTGATATTTCCACATACTCCTATAATGACTCTCTCTCTCTCTCTCTCTTCCCCCAACCAAGAATATGATTCCCAATTTACCCACCTTGACCAAACAGGGCCACCACACGAAACAGGGGGAGACTCATTTTCATATTCTTTCGTTCGCCTCTGCCGAAACCTGTCTCAAATCTGTTTCGAATGAAGCTCGAGAGAGACGATGTCATATTTGAAACCCCCCAAATACACCCGGAAGTTTCCCCCTTTGGAAAAAAAAAAAATGTAAAAAGGACGGGGGGTGGGGGTTTTTTTTTTTACTCGAGAACTCAAGAGAAGAGAGAATGGAAGAACAGCCATGTTGACTGTTACCGACTAATATTAGCACTGAGGATTTTAAAACCGAGAGAGAGAGAGAGAGAGAGAGAGAGAGAGAGAGAGAGAGAGAGAGAGAGAGAGCTCAGCACGAAGATGGATGAGACGACTACTGAAAGAAATAAACAAGTGAACAGCATATTCTAAGCAAGGCCAAACAATGTTTCAAATAAGTAGTCAAACAATGTTGCATACAACAAGGTCCAAGCTTGTAAACATGTTCCAAACAAGTAACCTACATACTCCAAACAAGTAATCAACATGTTCCAAGCAAGAAAACATGTTCGAAACAAGTAAAAATGTTTCAAAGAAACAAGTTCCAAACAAGTAACTAATATGTTCCAAATGTAAACAACATTTGCCAAACAAGTATTCAATATATTACAAACATGTTCCAGAGAAGTAATCAATATATTCCAAACAAGTATCCAACATATTCCATTCATGTCCAATCAACATGTTCTAAACAAGTATCCAACATATTCCAAACATGTCAATCAACATGTTCTAAACAAGTATCCAACAGAGTGCCAACAAGTTCCAAACACCGCTTTCAGAAAAGAGAGAGAGAGAGAGAGAGAGAGAGAGAGAGAGAGAGAGAGAGAGAGAGAGAGGGGGGGGGTGGAGGCTTCCAAAAAAGGTGGCGTTGGCGTCGGCCACAAGTTCTGGGGGAAATGTAAAGAGGAGCCTCAGCCGAGTGAAGGCACTTAGGCAGGTTCTGAATTTGATCCAATCTGATGCAGAGAGATAAGTGGACTCTACTACATTTTTTGGGGTCTACTCTCTCTCTCTCTCTCTCTCTCTCTCTCTCTCTCTCTCTCTCTCTCTCTAAGAAGGACTGATAAAATTTTAATTCACGTATGGCCAGAAAATTAAATTGAACTACTATTGATTTAAATCTCTGTCTCTCTCTCCCCCATCCTGCTAAGCTCTGATGTTAACATTCTAATTAACAAAAATACCAGACAATTAAGATCTGTTTACCTTAATAGAACTACTATTGATTTAAGTCTCTCTCTCTCTCTCTCTCTCTCTCTCTCTCTCTCTCTCTCTCTCTCTCTCTCTCTCTCTCTCATAAAGCCCTAAATCAGGGGGACTTGTTTCTGGTCCAACCAGACTGATGGCTTCTCCAGTTAGGTCTGACAGAACCTAATGTCCATTCAGTTCCTTTTTGGATTAAAATCTAGGTTATAATATAATCATACTGTGAGTAATTTCGAAGAATAAATCTTCTAAATAAATGAAACAAATATTTCAGATAAATGCCTTAGATATATTGACAAGATATTAAATAAATAGGTCCTATAACGAAATAAAATACAACTCTTGAGTGGTTTTTTTTATGTAACAGTTTCTGAATAATATTAAAAATTTTGAGAAAAAAAGGTTGTGGTTTAAGAAAAACATCCATTTATTGGAAGGTCCTTTCAAACCTCATAAAAACCCCAGGAAGGATATCACGCCGCCGTTTTAAACATAATAAAAATAATAACAAGGAAAGGAAATTATCTTGGAATACTTTAACCTCAAAAAACCCAAAGAAGAGGTAACTTGCAGACATTCTTAACCTCATTTAAAAACCCGAAGAGAGGAATGCAGGACCATTCTAAACCTCATTAAAACCCTAAGAGAGGTAACTTGCAGAACATTCTAACCTCATTAAAAACCCTAAGAGAGGTAACTGCAGGACTCTTAACCTCATTAAAACAAGAAGAGGTAACCGCAGACATTCTAACCTCATTAAAAACCCTAAGAGGTGGAATGCAGAATTCTAACCTATTAAAAACCCAAAGAGTAACTGCAGACCATTTCAACCTCATTAAAAACCCAAATAGAGGTAAATGGAGACATTCTAAACCTCATTTAAAACCCTTAAGAGAGCTACCGGCAGGACATCTAACCTCATTAAAAACCCAAAGAGAGGTAAACTGAAAGACATTCTAACCTCATTAAAACCCTAAGAGAGATACCTGCATACATTCTAACCTCATTTAAAACCCAAAGAGAGGGTAACTGGCAGACATTCAAAAACCTCATTAAAAACCCTAAGAGGGATACCGCGACATTCTAACTCATTAAAACCCTAAGAGAGATACTGCAGACATTCTAACCTCATTAAAACCCTAAGAGAGATACCTGCAGACATTCCAACCTATTAAAACCCCAAAGAGAGGTAACTGAAGACATTCTAAACCTCATTAAAAACCCTAAGAGAGATACCTGCAGGACATTTCTAACCCATTAAAAACCCTAAGAGAGATACCTGCAGACATTCAACCTCATTAAAAACCCTAAGAGAGATACCTCAGACATTCTAACCCTCATTAAAACCCTAAGAGAGATTCCCTGAGACATCCTAACCTCATTTAAACCAAAGAGAGGTAAACTGCATACATTCTAAAAACTCATTAAAAACCCTAAGAGAGGATAACCTGCATACATTCTAACCCATTAAAACCCTAAGAGAGGATACCTGCATACATTTCTAACCTCATTAAAAACCCAAAGAGAGGTAACTGCAGACATTCTAACCTCATTAAAACCCCCTAAGAGGAGAACCTGCATACATTCAAAACTCATTAAAACCCAAAGAGAGGTATCTGCAGACATTCTAACCTCATTAAAACCCTAAGAGAGATACCTGCATACATTCTACCCTCATTAAAACCCAAAGAGAGGTAAACTGCAGACATTTAAACCTCATTAAAAACCCTAAGAGAGATACCCCGCATACATTTAACCCTCCTTAAAAACCCCAAGCAAGTTCTTGACGGAACCTCATAAACCTCCCCATAAAAAACCCAAGGTAATTGGCCACCATTGAAGACCTTCTTACCATACAAACACCAAGAGAGGTTCCTGCAGACATTTTAACGTCATAAAAACCCTAGAAGAAGTACCTGAAGACTTTTTAACCTCACAAAACCCCAGAAAAGGTTCCTGAAGGCCTTCCAGTCTTAAAATATAAAAAAAACCAAAGTCAAACTTGACCCAACAAACCAAACTTGAATTTTCAAAAGCCAGCTTATAATCCCAACATCATATCCCCAAAACGATGCAGCTAACAATGAACTTGATCTCTCTCTCTCTCTCTCTCTCTCTCTCTCTCTCTCAGATGAGCCAATCCTTGGGGGAACTTGACTCCAAAGTACCCAACTTCGCCATAAAACCTTTTCAGGCTATTCCACGACTTTGCTGATGGGGTATTGGAAGGGCTTTTCAAAAATGCCCCTCCGTGCATTCATAGGATCTGAGATGGATGGGGGAACAAGTTGGCATATTATCTCTCTCTCTCTCTCTCTCTCATATATATATATATATATATATATATATATATATATACTATATATAGTATATATATATATATATATATATATAATATATATATATATACACGCATATATTTTAAAGACGATTTAAAATGTTCTATCAATGTGTTACCTTCCAAATTAAGACCTAATTCTCTCTCTCTCTCTCTCTCTCTCTCTCTCTCTCTCTCTCTCTCTCTCTCTCTCTCTCTCTCTCTCTGTCACTTTACACGTCGTATATGATGATTCCCCTACAAAAAAAAATAATAAAATATATGACGTGGACATGCCAGCAATAATTCATGAAAGTAATTAGAACTCCGCTCGTTATACCAAGTCTTATGGACGATATAAACCAGGAATTGTCTCTTAAGTACTTGGAAAAAAAAAACAGTTACATCATCTGAGAGAGATGGTATGAACCTACAGTACTGTATTCAACTGTAATTTGGAAATAGATTAAAGTATCTAACTGAATTTAGAAGTTATTAGATTAATTAAAATTAGGAATTAGACTAAGTGATTTACCTACATTTAGGAATTAGATTAGACTATCTAACTAAATTTAGGGATAAGATGAAATAATTTACCTTAATTTCTTAATTTAGGAATTAGATTGAATTATTTACCTAAATTTAGGAATAGGATTGAATTATTAACCTAAAGTTAGGAATTGGATTAAACTATCTAACTGAATTTAGAAATCAGAAAGAATAATCTATATAAAAAAAATTATAAAATAATTACAAATTTAAGATATAGTAGTAGTATTAGTAGTAGCATAGTAGTAAAAAATGTAATTTTTATGTTGATAGTAGTCTAGGATATTTTGACAGTAAACAATGACCACTGAAAAATAGAAAAATAAAAAACAAAAACCGAAATAATTGGGATATTCAGATAGCTTACCCATCACTTAAATAATAACAATAATAATAATAATAATAATAATAATAATAATAATAATAATAATAATAATAATAAATAAATAATAATAATGTGTTAGGGAGACTAAATCCTTCTCTCCCTTCAACAGAATTTCCAACTGATCCTAGGATGGTTCCTATCAGGACTACTCGTGTCAGCCAGGACCACTGCTCCCAGAAGGATCCCACGTATCCTTCAAGGATATCCGCTCTCTCTCTCTCTCTCTCTCTCTATTCCGACAAAGAAAATGAATAAGGTGAATCTGTGAATATCCTAATTGATGCATTAGGAAAAAGAATGCCAAAAGCATGCAAACTGTGTAAGGTTTGGTATAGCATAGTCAATCCACAAAACCTAATCAGAAAATGTGCTGCATGCAACATTCCGACCCATCCACAGTGTGCTGAGGTAATACAAGATTTGAGAAAAGATACAAGAATTTTTTGTTTCAAACATGTCTATCATGGATAGACAATGTTATTAAAATCAAGATTGAATGTACAAATAGTTGAGGATGAAGAAGAAGAGAAGAAGAAGAAGAAGAGAAAAAGAAGAATTGAGGAAAACGGAAGAGAAGGTAAACAAAAATGAAATGACAGAAAAAAATAAGGAAAACAAAGAACAAGATAAAAGTATGGATGCAGAGATACTCATTGATACTACATATGAGGCAATAAAGCAGCATACCTACGAAGAAATAAATTACGATATGACAACAGAAAGCAAATCCCGAAAGAGGCTCTACCCAGATCTACACAATGACGGGAAAGAGGAAAAAATAGACAAGAAAGACAAAATCTGCAACCTTTTGAAAAGAGGGAATTGGAATTGCAGATTTGGAGAAAGATGTTACTACAAACATCCTAAGATATGTCAAAAACTATGAAATATATGGTAAATGTGCATACTTAGATGGATATGGGGATGATTGCAGAGATCTGCATCCAAAAAATATGAAAAACCTAACCTAAAAGAAGAAAAGGATGTAAGTTCGACAAAAAATGCAAATATATGCACCCTGTAGCCATGAATCATAATCAAATAAAATAACCAACCAAGTAATAAAATCCAAAATAAGAAAGAAACAAATAGAGAGAAATCAAGAATATCAGGTAAAAAGAGAAAAGCAAACCACCAATGAGATATGCAGAGGTGTCAGCAAAAAATTTCAAAGCATCAGCTCCGAAATTCTACTCAAGAGATAATAACTGTATTTTATTATGCAAGAGGATATTGCAGAAACGGAGGAAAATTGCAGATTCAGACACAAAATGAATAATTATGATGAAGGAAGATCAAATATTATGGAAAAGTTGGATTTTTTAATGTCAGAATTTCTGGAAATGAAAAAAAGAACAACATACCAGAACAGGAAAGAGACATGGGAAAATCCTTATTACTACCATTATTAAATGAAGGAGAAAACACGCAAACCATCATAGTGTATGAATGCGCAGGGTTTAGTTACGAGTAACTCAAAAAGAAAAATAGAGTACTTAGAAGAACTAACCCAAAATAAATGAAAAGAAAATAGATATAATGAATATAAGTGAAACCTGGTATTCCCAAGAGACTGGGAATGATGATCAAATAAAAGGGTTCCAAACTTATAGATCAGATAGAAAAAATAGGAAACAAGGGGGAACCGCAATATATGGGAAAGACAAAAAACAAGGAAAAATATATAGAGAAATATAGTAACTCAGAATGTGAACTAATAGCGGTAGAATTTGAATCTGAAAAATTGATGAACATAGTAATATATAGACCTCCTAATACTAAAGAGTTTTGACTTAATAATTGAAAAATTGGATGATATATGTAGAAATCACAAGGACTGGGACTATTCTCCTATCTGGTGACTTCAACCTTCCTTTCGTAGAACGAAAGAACGAATAGGAGATTGTGGTTGTACTTATACATATAAAAAAGAGAGTAATAGTAGTGCAGAAGATAAGAGGCAATTTGAAAAGCATTTAGATATGCTACTAGAATACAACATTCAACAAATATAAAATCACCTGCCAACAAGAAAGGAAAATACTTTAGACCTAGTATTTGTGAACGAGATGAATTATGTTAAAGAAATAATAGTTTATAATGCGAGTATTTCAGACCATAATGTCATTAGAATTAACAGTTCATTCCAAAGCAAGTGAAAATAGAGATAAGCAAGAAATGAAAAAAGTGGGAAGGATATGGAAAATACAATTCTACAGTAAAAATATAAAATGGTCAGAAATTAATGAAGAATTAAACAAAGAGTGGGATAACATTTTCGTAAGTGATGACATAAGGGTAAATACGGAGATTTATATAAAATATTGGAGAAAATAGTGGGAAAAATATATACCGAAGAAGAAAAGTAAAACATCATTCATGCATACCAAGAGACAGAAGGATCTTGTTCCAGAAAATCAGAAAGTGGAAAAAAGGTCTTGCAA
This sequence comes from Macrobrachium nipponense, assembly GCF_015104395.2. Taxonomy (NCBI): domain Eukaryota; kingdom Metazoa; phylum Arthropoda; class Malacostraca; order Decapoda; family Palaemonidae; genus Macrobrachium; species Macrobrachium nipponense. Next base: position 59,717,362 of record NC_087220.1, read on the forward strand.
AAGAAAAAAATGCATGGAAAGTTATAGAACTAAAAAGTAAGATAGAAAATGCAGAACAAAAGATTATACAAGATCAAAAGAAAAATGAAAAACGGGACTTGGAAGAAAAAAACCCTATTAAATATCAAGCAAAACCCCAAACTATTATACTCATATGCAAAGAAGATGAATAAAAGAAGAATAGAAATAGGCCCTCTGAGAATTGAAGGGAGATTAACGAATGAAAAAAAGGAAATTTGCAACATACTGGCAGAACGATATATAAGAGAAATTCACCCCTAGAATAGATAATGAAGATAATGATATAGAAGTAAGGGAAGAAAATAGTGAATATTAGCTGACATAGAAATTAATGAAGCTGATATTGTGCAGGCAATTAATGAAATTAAAAATGGAGCTGCTGCAGGGCCGGATGGAGTCCCTGCTATTTTGTTAAAGAAAGTAGTTCATTCTATCGCAAAGCCACTTGCAATATTATTAAGACAAAGTGTAGATACAGGCAAGATTTATGATGAGCACAAATTAGCATATATCACCCTACTTTCAAAAGTGGATCAAGACTAGAGGCAAGTAATTATAGGCCTGTGAGTCTAACATCACATATTATGAAAGTGTATGAAAGGGTAATGAAGAAAAATATATGAAACATTTAATAAAAAATAATTTGTTTAATATAGGACAACACGGTTTCGTACCGGAAAAAGTACACAAACCCAACTGTTAGTCCACCGTGAGAACATATTCAAAATATGAAAAGCGGAATGAAACAGATGTGTTTATCTAGACTTTGCAAAAGCTTTTGACAAAGTAGACCATAATATATTAGCAAAGAAAATTAGAAAACATATCGTAGATAAAGTAGGAAGATGGTTAAAAGAATTTTTTACACAACAGAAAACAGATAGTTATTCTTGCAAACGATGAGAAATCGGATGAAACCAAGGTAATATCCGGTGTGCCACAAGGTACGGTGCTAGCTGCAATATTGTTTGTTATTATGATTGAAGACATAGGACGTAATGTTAAGGATTCGGTAGTGAGTAGTTTTCGCTGATGACACAAGAATAAGTAGAGAAATTACTTGTAATGAAGATAGGAACGCTCTACAAAGAGACCTTAACAAAGTATATGATTGGGCAGAGGTAAATAGGATGGTATTTAACTCTGATAAATTTTGAATCAATAAATTATGGAGACAGAGAAGGAAAGCTATATGCATATAGGGGACCTAATAATGAGACAATCACAAATAAGGAAGCAGTTAAAGACGGTGTGATGATGAATAGGAACATGTTATGCAATGATCAATAGGCAATTCTGTTGGCAAAATGTAAAGCAAAAATGGGAATGTTGTTACGGCACTTCAAAACAAGAAAAGCTGAACACATGATTATGCTTTATAAAACATATGTTCGTAGTCCACTGAATATTGCAATATGATATGGTACCCACACTATCAAAAGGATATTGCACAAATAGAGAGTGTACAAAGGTCCTTTACAGCTAGGAATAGAAGAAGTTAAGGACCTAGACTACTGGGAAAGACTACAATCCTTTAAAATTATATAGTCTAGAAAGGAGAAGGAGAACGCTACATGATAATTCAGGCATGGAAACAGATAGAAGGAATAACAGAAAATATCATGGAACTAAAAATATCAGAAAGAGCAAGCAGAGGTAGATTAATAGTGCCCAAAAACTATACCAGGAAAAATAAGGAAAGCACACAGGACATTAATCCACTACGCACCAGCATCGATAATGCAGCGTCTATTCAATGCGTTGCCAGCTCATTCTGAGAATATATCAGGAGTGAGCGTAGATGTGTTTAAGAATAAGCTCGACAAATATCTAAACTGCATCCCAGACCATCCAAGATTGGAAGATGCAAAAATATACCGGAAGATGTACTAGCAACTCTCTGGTAGACATTAGAGGCGCCTCACACTGAGGGACCTGGGGCAACCCGAAGAACGAACTGTAAGGTCTGTAAAGGTAAGGTAAGGTCTCTCTCTCTCTCTCTCTGAGTGCAAACATTACGATCAATTACTCTCCCAGTCGTGTCTTCCGCATGGAATTTGGAATGCCCCCTCCCCCACAAATTCCCTTTCCCCTACCCCCCTCTCCCCATTCCCCCTTTCCATACACCCACCCCCCCACCTCCACCCCCTCCCTCGTATTGGCGAGTGAATTCCCTCTAATGATCTCAGACCCTGAGTGGAGTTACACTAAATGGATAGAGCGATTATCTCTCTCTCTCTCTCTCTCTCTAAATAGGGGAGACATTATATTGCAATAAAGTAAAATGTGCAGGGAGTAAATCTGCAATGAAGGAAGATGCAAGTTGAAAATATTGCAATAAAGGAAGACTTAAGAAATAAATACAGCAATAAAAGGGAGATTTGTAAAAATAAAAAAATGCTGTAAACCAAGTTTTAAAATAGTGAATATGGCAGCATAAGAACATTTGAAGAAGCCAATAATTTAATGCAGGAAAAATTAAACAGTGAAACATTGCAATGAAAAGAGAATGACAAAAGTATTGCAATAGAGGAAGACTTGAAATAAGAAACACTTAAATAATGCGATAAAAGAAGAATTGCAGTAAGAAACATAACATCAAAGGAATATCTGAAGACAGAAAGATTGCAATTAGCGAAGGATTAGATTACGAAATATTGCATTACACTACAGTGAGAGTTGAAGTAAAGGAAATATTAAATTGAAATAAAATGTCAATAAAAATTTTTTTGCTGAATCCTGGGAACTGAACAAAATAAAATAGTTTTATACTTAGATAACTAAAATGAATAAAATATACACGAAACAAAATACCGCTAATAGAAAGTGTATAAAACACAAGCTAAAAGTATAAAATACAACATATGAAAAACTCGAGATTTCTGGGTTTTACAAACTGGGGAGAGAGAGAGAGAGAGAGAGAGAGAGAGAGAGAGAGAGAGAGAGAGAGAGAGAGAGAGAGAGAGAGTAAAGTAAGCTGTCAGATAAATAAAATGTCGTGTAAAATATATACGACACTTGAAAAAAAATTAAGAGGAAAAAATGAACGAAACATTTCTCAGCGGCTTGAGAGAGAGAGAGAGAGAGAGAGAGAGAGAGAGAGAGAGAGAGAGAGAGAGAGAGACTAAAACACACCACAGATGGTCATGACCCAATTCAAAACCCCACAGCTTCTACACACACACACACGTACAGGGCGGGGACTCGCCTCTCCCCACCAACCACCCCAAAGTATCCCCCCCCACCCCACCCACCCCCGTCTCCGTTCCCCTGGGACCCCCCCCCCCCCCAAGAGACACCCATCCTTGAAAAATAGCAATCGTAAAAGCATTCAAAAGAAAGCGCTGGGGAAAGTCGTTTTCGTCGCCGCCTCCTCCTCCTCTCCTCCTCCTCCTCCTCCTCCTCCTCTTCTCCTCCTCCTCTTCTTCTTCTTCTTCTTTTTGTGTGAAAAGAGTCAAGACGATAAACGTAAATCTATTTTGCGAGAAGTGATGCCCAAGTCCATGGAAAACTTCTGTATAGAGGCAGTACACATTCATATACACACATACATACATACGCCACTCATACAATAAATATGATTATTACTTTCTACAGAAGGCGAGCCATAGGACGTCTAACACAGTACACACGAATGATGTTAACATAATCCCCTAGATAACCACACGAAAATTACATTTAATATAATCCTATGTGACTTAGACTATGAATTACTTTAACAGTTTTAAAGTGATTCAGTCAATAAATTACTTTTGTTATTTTTAATGTAATTCTTTATGACTTACACGGGGAATTACTTTGACAGGTTTAATGTGAACGTATAAAATTCTCAACGTAAATTACGTGATTACTCTCAATGTAATCATCTCACTTATACCACGAATTACATTTCTACTTTCAAAGTAATCCCCAATAATTTACACACAAATTACTTAAATTACATGATTACTTTTAATTCAATCATCTAACTCATACTATGAATTGCATTCTTACTTTTAAAGTAATCCCCTATAATCTAACACCACAAATTACTTTATTACTTCGAATGTAATCCTCTATAATTTACACTTGGAATTACATAATTAATTTTAATATATTCCTCTACAACTCACTACATGAATTACCTTAGAAGAATTCCCTTCCTATCACCCACAAACATAACAATCCATCTACTCAAGCACCCTACTCCCAAATGACTTCTCAATTCCCAGATTCCCAATTCCCACCATTCCAGTCTTTCTCCTCGCGCTTGGAATCTCATATTTTTCTTCCCTTCACCCTGGTTCATGCCATCAATCGTCTGGCTCTCTTATCTTCCCTCTTCTCTGGAGTGGGCATTATATGCCTCCACTCTCTCTCTCTCTCTCTCTCTCTCTCTCTCTCTCTCTCTCTCTCTCTCTCTCTCTCTCTTTGTTTTACTGTCTTGTTATTTACTTCAACATTTCAGTCTCCATTCTAACTTCATAATCGCGATTTCTCATCTGTTCGCATTTCTCTCTCTCTCTCTCTCTCTCTCTCTCTCTCTCTCTCTCTCATTTACTCAGGTTTTCCCCTCCTTTTTAATCTCTCCAACATTTTCATTCTACCTTCCGTTTCACGATTTATCTTTTGCTCTCATCTCTCTCTCTCTCTCTCTTTCTCAACTGTTCGCTTGTTATTTGCATGCATCGACCTTTCATTATTCATTTTCCCTTTCCTTTCACGATTTCTCCTCTCTCTCTCTCTCTCTCTCTCTCTCTCTCTCTCTCTCTCTCTATATTTACTATGTATCTTTTTTTTTTGACAGTTAATTGCTTCAAACCTTCATTACTTATTCTGGCTTTCCATTATCTCCTCTCTCTATCTCTCTCTCTCTCTCTCTCTCTCTCTCTCTCTCTCTGAACAATTACGACAGACACACTCTCTCACTATCGTTTATAATCTCCTACTATCTCTTTCGGATGCTTCATCTCCGTGTTCCTCTACCCTTTCCAACTTCCCCCCTTCGCATCTCTAATCATTTGTTAATCTGCTACGCGCCAACTATATTAAGTACAGTGAGATGGAAGCGAGTCTTTGTAA
>NC_087220.1:59724943-59729943 GCF_015104395.2 Macrobrachium nipponense
ACGGTGGGATGTTCCACGATAATAATAATAATAATAATAATAATAATAATAATAATAATAATAATAATAATAATAATAATCTCCCCAACTAATATGAAGAACAAAAGGTAACACGACTATGCAAATTGAACTCAATTCAATAATAATGTCCACCAAGCCACGGGCGAATCACACACAAACACACACAGAGAGAGAGAGAGAGAGAGAGAGAGAGAGTCGAGAGAGAGAGAGAGAGAGAGAATCAGCGCTGGCATAATGCAGTGTTCCGATATTAATTGGCCGCACCAAAACTGCACCAACTGCGTATTCAAACGAGAGAGAGAGAGAGAGAGAGAGAGAGAGAGAGAGAGAGAGAGAGAGACTGACGGGGGTATTCGTCCATTAAGAGGAAAAGCATCATATTATTAATCTCAATAACTGATTGAGTTAAAGAGAGAGAGAGAGAGAGAGAGAGAGAGATGAGAGGGGGGGGGGGGGGGGGGGCGGGGGGGGGTGGGGGGGGGGGGGATGGGGGGGGGGGGGGGGGGGAGGAGGAGGAGGAGGAGAGAAATACCCATTCCAAAAGAGGAATCTAATCTTTTCGACAAACTCAAAATAAAGTAAAAATAAAGAGAGTCAAACTCAGTACAAATTCAAAAGATAAAATGGTCAAAGTTTGACATATAAACGTCAAATCTCCCGAGTATAAACGAATGACTGTATATATATATATTATATATATATATATATATATGATATATATAATATATATATATATCACACCACACACACTACACAAATATACATTTCACAAACTTCCGCACAAACACTGATTAAGTATATACATGAAGTATAAATTCTGCATATTCTATGTATGACTAATAAGACATATATCATCAAGTTATTTTGTTATACAGAGGACGCAACGAAACACTACACACACACATTAATTAATATTAAATAACTTAATATATATAATAATGTTATAAATTTTTGTAGAAAAGACGGAGAAACTAAACTTGTAACTTTCTCACAATCCCTTCCTTTCCTTTAAAAATTAAAGAAAAGAAAGAAAGGAGAGAGAGAGAGAGAGAGAGAGAGAGGAAGAGAGGAAATACCCATTCCAAGAGAGGAATCTCTCCTTTTTCGACCAAAAACTCAAAATAAAGTAAAAATTAAAGAGATTCAGACTCAGTACAAATTCAAAAGATAAAATGGTCAAAGTTTGAACATATAAAACGTTCAAATTCCCCTAGTATAAACGAATTACTGTAATAATGATATATATAATATATATATAACACACACACACAAATATACAAATGTCACAACTCCGCACACACTGATTAATTATAAAATACATGAAAGTATAAATTCTGCATATTCCTAATTAATTAATTAAGACTATTTATCATCAAAGGTATTGTTATTACAGACCCAACCGAAACATCACACAAACACACACATAAAAAACATTATATAATAATATATATTATATATACCCACATAATAATTTATATATATTTGTATAAAATGTAGTGAAAGACGGAGAAACTAACTTGTAACTTTCCCACACCCTTTCATTTCTAAAAATCAAAGAGAGAGAGAGAGAGAGAGGAGGAGAGAGAGAGAGAGAGAGAGAGAGAGAACCAAAATTCACGACTGCCATGCGAAGACCGAAATAAATTCTCGCAATGGAAAAGCACGGGACGGGATATGACGCATAAATGTCGCCTTGGAATAAAACAAAAAGTGAATGAAAAAGACAGAGGGGAGAAGCGCTCTCGACTTTCTGCTTTAGTGAATGTGTGCATGTTTATATATATATATATATATATATATATATATAATATATATATATATAATATATATGTGTGTGTGTGTGTGTGTGTGTGTGTGTGTGTGTGTGTGGGTAACATGTATGTTTTTCTAGTAGGTTCCGTTTAAAAATTCCATTTCAAAACAATTTATGAACTCCACTAAAAAGAAATCTAAAAACGCTTTTTAAAAATTCCATTAGGAAACAATTTAAATTTTCATTTGAAAAACAGTTTAAAAACTCCAAATATGAACAATTTAAAACTCCATGAATAAACATTTTTTAAAACTCATTTAGGAAAAAAATAAAAAAACCTATTTAATAACAATTTAAAAATTCCATTAAAACATTTTAAAAACTCCATTTAAAAACCAATTTTTTAAACCCACCCATTAATAAACAATTTAAAATGTTAATTAAAACATACCTCCATTTTTTAAAAAATTTAGAATCTCCATTGAAAACTCAGCAGCACTGGCTCTTTAACATAATTCTGCTAACATTACAGCAATATTTTTCTGAAGCAAAAATACAGTATTCCCAACAAAACTGCTCTTATTCCATAAATTAACTCATAAAACGACTATTTACATTACAAATGGAGCCCCAGAGAGAGAGAGAGAGAGAGAGAGAGAGAGAGAGAGAGAGAGAGAGAGAGAGAGAGAGAGAGATCAGGGAACAGAATCAAGTCGAAGTGTTGTGCTGGAAAGATGAGGAAATTGGAGGATTGGAGAGGAGGGAGGGGTGGGGGGGGGAGAGGGATGAAATCAAGGAAACAGGAGGAAGAAGAGGAAGAGGAAGAGGAACTTCCCCTCCTCCTATCTCTGGCCCCAATACCAATATCCTCCACCCACAAAAACCAAATTGGAAATACAAACAGGGTTTGCGAAGAAATGAACAACTTTGAAGTAAATAAATAAATAAATAAATAAATAAATAAACAAATCTAAAATTGATACAAAAAGTAGCACGGGATACAGTGGTATACATAAAAAGTTGTTTATCTAATAGTAATCAATATCATAATTGTGAGAAATCCTATCATAAATGAAAAATAAGTGAAAGTACCCCCAGGAAGTATTAGAGATTACAAATCAAGTAAACCAACCAATCATAGCCAAGATGGAAACAATATTCCTAAATAATATTCCAGCGAAAGAATATTCCATGTACCGCGACAGAAACTTGTAGATGCATTTAACTGAAAGGTGCTTATACTCAATAATCTCAGTACTCAAAGACAAGTATAGATACAGAAAGGTATGGGGCTTGCAACCACATCCCAGGGAATATTTCCAAACAGGAAATCTCCCCAGACTGTTAAAAAAATATGTAGATAAATTTACTGACAATGAAAAAATCATTTAACGTCAAAAATGAAAACCTCACAACCATGACAGACGTAACCATTGGGCCAGCATCCCCACCGCCCAAAAACATTCCGCGCGGGATATTGACATCCATTAACTGACAATCCAACAAGAAGGGATTAATCTAACATTCTAATACCCCCCAATAAACTCGGCAATTTCAGAAACACGAATAAATTAGCAGCGGCGAGATCGGCCGAGGGCATAAATTTAGCATAATGCTGCATATTCCTTCCGCTGAGCTTTCAAGTTCATTTGCACACTGAAGGCTGCAGTTACGATGCAATCAACATGCGTACGCGTAGGCAGCAGAGAGAGCTCTTATTAAAGCAGAGAGAGGCATCAACAATGCGCGCGTGCGCACGCACGAAAGCAGGCAAGCACTCACGGATAAAAGATAATGCTATGGCGCATGAGAAGTGAACGGGACGCAGAAGAGAATTTAGGATTAGAGATGCGACTCCCTCTCTCTCTCTCTCATATATATATATATTATATATATAATATATATATATATATATATATATATATATATATATATATAATATATATATCAATTCAAGCTACAAATGTCCTTTAATATCTAAATTCACTTTACTCCCAATGATATATTTTCATATATATCATTTGGGAGGTAGTGAATTTAGATATTAAAGGACATTTGTAGCTTGAATTGATATATAAATGATCACGGTTCGATTGATGAATAATTCACTATATATATATATATATATATATATTAATATAATAGTATATATATATATATATATATATTAAAAATAACTATTTAAACACTATCACTAAGCTGTTCTAAAGTAGTTTCAATGTCAATATATGACGTACTCTCTCTCTCTCTCTCTCTCCTCTTCTCTCTTCTCTTCTCAAATTCTCTCTCTCTATATATATATATATATATATATATATATATATATATGTTAATGACTATTTAAAAACACTATCACTATGCTGTTTTAAAGTAGTGTCAGTGTCAATATTATGACGTACTCTCTCTCTCTCCTCTCTTCTCTCTGATACCTATAAACACCGGCCAGCAATTCATTTGTTTGAAACTCGTTTTAAACCATCCCCTCACCTCCTACCCCCCAACCATGAAACGGGAATAACTGTTATTCATTAAACCTCGGGCGATTGTTACAGCTGACTATTGGGATCCTGGCTTGGCTTCAAACCTGGGATTCACACAGACTGTCATTGTAGCAGATTTTATTTTTAGGTTCCTCTCTTGTTGATCAAGTTGACGTTTTGATTATTATTATTATTATTATTATTATTATTATTATTGTTGTTGTTGTTGTTGTTGTTGTTGTTATTAAGAATTGTCTCAGTTTTCCGGAATGAAAATAAACAATAAATATATTATCGACATAAATATTTTATCAATAATATTAAAGAACTCATATTTAATTAATATATTTTCTTTATTATTTTATTAAATTATTATTATTATTATTATTATTATTATTTATATTATTATTATCATTATTATATTGTTATAATTGAGTGTTGTTGTAGTGTTTATGCCTTACGTATAATAATAATAATAATAATAATAATAATAATAATAATAATAATAATAATAATAATAATAAAGTTGTATTATCGATATAATCGTAGTTTCAAAAACAACAATACAATCACCACATTATTTATGTTTTCAATAAGAAAAAACACTTCAAAATTTTTATTTTCACTTACCAAACAACGTCAAAACAAACCGAAATCCAGAAGGAAAAAAAAAAAAACCAAACAACTTTAATCCTAAACTAAAAGAAGAGAAAAACAACATAGCCCTTCACTTTCACAATCAGATA
>NC_087220.1:59732443-59737443 GCF_015104395.2 Macrobrachium nipponense
CTCTATACACAGGAAGGCAGACATTCCCATAATTACAAAAACCTAAAAAAAAAAATAAGTAAAAGAAAAAAGATACCGTCCAATAAAAAAAAACTCGTCCATGGAACTGTGGACAGTTTCCAAAGGTGGCAGAATTCTACCCAATTAAGAAGATTCGTGGGGGCATTCAGACGGGAGAGAAAAACGAGAGAAGAAAAGGAGTGAAAAGGAGAGAGAGAGAGAGAGAGAGAGAGAGAGAGAGAGAGAGAGAGAGAGAGAGAGAGAGAGCTGAAAAGAACGAAAGAAGGAATGAGGGGGGGGGGGGGGAAATAGGAGATGAAAACGTATCAGGAAAATCAAGTGAGAGAGAGAGAGAGAGAGAGAGAGAGAGAGAGAGAGAGAGAGAGAGAGCAAAATGACGAGGAAAGCTTGATAGAAAAGGTTCCATTAGGCGATGAAAGGAAAGATGGAAAATGGAGGAGGAGGAGGAGAGAAAAAAAAAAAGGGGGGGGGCCCAAAAGTTAGAAATATAGATCTCATAAAACTCAAGATTCTGAACGAAGCTTCAACAGAGAAAAAGAGAGGCCTCACAGGAGAGAGAGAGAGAGAGAGAGAGAGAGAGAGAGAGAGAGAGAGACTTGAGGAGGGACTGAAGAGGTAATCAATAAGTGATAGGCTGATTTAAGTAGCAAAGAGATGGTGCAACAGAGAGAGAGAGAGAGAGAGAGAGAGAGAGAGAGAGAGAGAGAGAGAGAGAGAGAGAGAGTAGAAATTCTTTACGAAGTTATTAGAGAACCAGAAAATAAAAACCTCGGATTGAAAAGACGAAAAAATACCGAAAAATCAAACTGTAAGAAAAAAAATGAAGATAAATGAAAACAATAAATAAATAAAACTGAAAGAAAAAGAAAAAAGAAAAGAAAAAATAAAACGTTCTGAAAATACAACTGACGAAAAAGCATATGAATATTCACAATGGATTTCTCTAATGACGAATCACTTTTAAAATGAAAATGAAACTTGGAGAGACGACGAACTGTCAAAACACAGAATCCACAATAATAATAATAATAATAATAATAATAATAATAATAATAATATAATAATAATAATAATAATAATAATAATAATAATAATAATAATAATAACACATTTTATCACTATTAGCACCGAAAGTATATGTTCATTATATCTCAATTCAATTTTTTTTTTTTTTTTTTTTAGAAATTAAACAAAACTTTAAAAACTTCAAAATTTACTTAAAGAAAAAAAACTATTAAAAACTATCTTAAAGCTTTGCAGAAGCGAAAAAAATATTGAGGCCCACATAATGAACACAAACTGAACTTCAAAACTGTTTGTCTAAGCACTTATCGTGATGGGTTAGGTGGGTCGGGGTTTGGTGGGAGGGGAGGGAGGGGTAGGAAGGTAGGAGGGGGAAAGGAATTGGCTAGTGAAATTCCAGAATGATGGGAGGGGTTGATGAGAGGGAGCTGGTATTGGAGGGGTGTCTGTGTGACTGTGAAGATGAAGATAGAGGGAGAAAAGTGGGATGAGAAGAGGACAGGGAGGAGGGGAAGGGGGGGGGGAAGGAAGAGGGCAAGTGAATTCCACCACCCCCCCCCCCCCTTGAGGCAAACCGTGTTCGTCAGAGCGCGTGATGATGGAGATAGGCCATTACGCGAGGAACCTCGTGGATTAAAATATAAATAATAAAACACAACGTTTACGTATAAAGTATTAGTAACGATTTTAAAATGCCCGTGTGAGTCTGTACGTATGTGAATGTATATATATATATATATATATATATATATATATCTATATATATATATATATATATATATATATATATACACATTTTTCCGTAATTATAAAACTGGACCTCTTAAATAGAAAAAGACTAAAAGGAAAAACTGAAAAATTGAAGTTTCAAGTAATGCCTCCACTCATTTCATTTCTTAATGTGAGGCGAAAAAAAAAAATGTGTATTTTCCAGACGTGGGGCAGGGACCTACTACCCTCCCCCCTTCTCCCTCCCACACTATCACCCACCCAACTCCACTCCTCGCCCTGAAAGTTGCCCCAAAGGTGAGACGAATAAATTAGGAGGAGCGTGTGCCTTCTTGAAACTCAATTACCTCCCCAAAACCCTTCAGGATGGCCCGAGAGTCATGAGCCTATCAAAATGTATATAATATGCTCTCTCTCTCTCTCTCTCTCTCTCTCTCTCTCTCTCTCTCTCTCTCTCTGTTTTTGTCTATTCATTTTCTGTCTCTTCCTCTAACACACGAATTTCTATACTGCTGAATTGTCTTAATCATGCGAATATCTATGCTTACAAAATCAAATAAGCGAATACCGCAGGATAATGTGGTATATTCGCTTATGAATATGAAACATTCTCAAATATATCAATAATAAAATAATGAAACCTTTTCGAAACAGACACCAAAAAATATTCTATATTCCCTCACTGGCCCTGTAGCAGGGGAAGGAATCATCAATTGCAGAGCTGCAGTAAAACGTAAAACCATCTACAAATTAAAAAGTCTATATATTTTTTCAAAGACCCCTAATGTAAACTACGGCCCCTCATTCAACTGCAGTTTAATTAACCGGATAATATGAGCTCGGGAAAAGATATGTTATATTCAGACGTCATTCGGGGGAGCCCTTCTCTCATACGCTAAGCAAAATTCGTTTCAATGCGCTGATGTTGATTGAAAGTACCTCTCTGTCAAGTCAGAGGTTTTTAAAACATATTTGACTTCCCATTCTAAGTTTTTAGATAACGATTTTTTCGGCTGAATATGGCTAGAGTATTTTAAAAATATAAGCGAGATAAAAAAAATATATTTTAAAATATTAGAGCCATATTTAAAAGAATTATTAAGATGAGCCTTTAGGGAAAGCGAAAAAGTATAAGAAAACTTTAGAAAAAAAATTAAAATAAAAAAACACATTAGGACGTTAAAATCCTAAATTAACATTAGATGGACACTTTAAAAAACTAAAAATATTAGAGGAAGGATATTTCAAAAAATAAAAAAATAAAAATATTAGAGAACTTTAAAAAAAATACCAGTCTTAAAAATTTCTTCCTATATTTTCAATTGATTATTGTTTTTGTTAAAACTAGCAAGGGCATTAAAAGAAATATTAGCATGTTAATTGCATGCCAGATAAAAAGGTCTAAAAAACATAGTTCCATTTTTTTTCAAAATCTGCCTTTTTTCATTTTGATCAAAATTTTCTGGACATCAGAATAACCTCATCCTACCTTAGAAAAAAAAATCTGGGCTATGACGAACATCCAAGCATTTAAAACAACTTCAGGAATAAAGAAAACCTGCCACGAAAATAGGACGCGCACTCAGTATCACTCGTCAAAAAAATGCACGTATAAAAAAACACCAATAAACCGATTAAATAAATAGCATAAATAATAAATAAAAAGAATATTAGAACACTCTCCTGCAATTGTTATACAGCGTCCCAATGCGTCATAAAAAAAATAGACAAATAAAAATACTGGAACAAAACAAAAACACAAAAATTAAACAAAAACCGTTCATTTCGTGATACAGCCTCCACTGACAAATAAAAACGCAGGCAAAAGTTAAAACAAAAGTTAAAACCTAACTGGATTTAGACGCACAGGCAGTTTGTTTGTGACGTCATCACTTCCATTCGTGATAATGGACTTTGTTCTAGAGACAGGAACAATTTGGTAGATTGCATATTCCAAACATTTTTTCCACCTCGGGAATTGTAGAGAATTACATGTATACCTTCATAACTCTCTCTCTCTCTCTCTCTCTCTCTGTATGTACATATATATATATATGTGTGTATGTGTGTGTAATATATACACACATATATATACAGAGAGAGAGAGAGAGAGAGAGAGACGAGAGAGAGAGAGAGAGAGAGAGATCAATAAAATAAAAAGATTGTTTTTCTTGACCTAATTCGTAGTAGGGGTGGCAGTTTCCCATAAGCATTTTCCAGGTCGTCTATATCTTAAGAAAACGTACGTTTATTTATGTATACACATTTTAGTAAATTGTACGACGAAGTGTTAAATGTACACATACGCAAATACACAAACATCATCACCTTATCTCCATTTAAAATACATTTAAAAAAAAAAAACCTTCACTAGAAAATATCTATAAGTACCATCTACTATCACGGGGATACTTCTCTCTCCCTCCCCCGTCCCTCTCCCCTCTTCCAACTCCCTCTCCCCACCACCCCGCCAAGGCATCGCCCCACAATCAAAAGACCTCCTAGGAATAAATAAAAAAAAATCGAGTGTTGATTCTTGTACCCGATGGCAGGATATACCACATTCCGTGATCATCATAACACCACTTCACCCCCTTCCCCCAAAACACCCTTAAAACCCTGCCCCCCCCCCATTTTTTTTTTATCAAAGTCCTTTACTAACCCCCCCAACCCCCACCATCTTCCTCTCTCCAACACAATCTAGTAAAATCTCCTCCATGAGGTTGCTAGCCTCCTCCACTGCCACCTTCTCTTCCTCTTCAGTAGGTCGTTCAGAGAGAGAGAGAGAGAGAGAGAGAGAGAGAGAGAGAGAGAGAGAGAGAGAGAGAGAGAGAGGCGTAAAATATAAAATTAAATGATTATCATTCAATATCTTACGATTTGACTAGCGAGTATTTGAAACGCGGGTTGGTGTGACCGTAGAGTTTCACGTATCCAATAGCATTATCATTACTTCATAATTCCACTGCTTCTAACGTACACAAACACACCGGAGAGAGAGAGAGAGAGAGAGAGAGAAGAGAGAGAGAGAGAGAGAGAAGAGAGAGAGAGTTTGCCCTCAAAACACCATTGTTACTGTTAAGAAATATTTGCCAGGCAAACTTGTTTTTTATAGGCAGCTCACATTACGTTTGAATGTTTATGCAAAAACTTTCGTCTTCTCCGGAGATTGCTTCGTATAATCGTATTCCATGCAATAATGCTTATCTGCAGAATTGCATGCAGTC
>NC_087220.1:59742443-59747443 GCF_015104395.2 Macrobrachium nipponense
TGCGTGAGTTGCTTTCGGTATTAATCGAGAATTTGTGTGCGTGTGTGTGAGTAATCTATTTAACACGTCTCTCTCTCTCTCTCTCTTCTCTCTCTGTTCCAAACCTTCTCATATTAATGCAAATGATTTTATCTTATTTATCTTACTTGTATTCATGTAATTATTCATTTATATATATATATATATATATATATATAATATATATGTATATATATAGGTATGTATGTATATATATTGTATGTTTGCATGTTTTCATGTGTTTATCTTAGGAGCTTCATTAACATTCAACATCCTCAATTATCCTCGTATAACCAAAGGCATTATCGTGCCTTTCTCATAAAGAAATACTCCTGCTTTTTCAAATACGTCAAGCTTCATTATTAATTTATTATTTTAAATTTCTCCCCCCGAACACTGCGACCGCCCTACGAGAGAGAGTAAGTTTTCGCCAGGTTTCAATTTCCATATATAGTATACGAAGTCCGTCCGTATTCCCCACCCAAAGAATATTATTATTTTCGTTTTTCGCGAGGCTGTTGCAGGCAGAGAGGCCCCGGGTATTACTTTCGTCATCATTTTCGTTTTTCGAAGAGCTGCAGCAGAAAGGGCCGCCCCCCGGTATTACTTCCGTTTTTGGAAAGGCTGCAGAAAACCCGGGGAAAAACTTAGAGATATTTTCTCACTATCCAGTTTTGCTTTCAGTATATATATAGTATATAAATTTTGACTTTCCGCGAATACATTTTCATTTTCGAAACGAATATATATATGTTTTGATTTTTCCGAGAATCAAAATGCCTGACGTTGTTTGATCTTTATTTTACGTAAAATCCTTTTTCTAACTCTTTTTCAACGAAATATTTAAATCCTTTCTCCAGGCATTCGTAAAAACAATTTATTGAAATGAATTGCTTTCTGATTTTCCACATTTCAATCCCAAACTGCAATTATCACAATTTTAACTTTCCTCTTTGCAAACCACTAAACCAACATCACAATTACTTTCCCATCTTACACATTTCCACAGTTACTTTCACAACCGAACACAACAACAAACAATATCACGGACGCATTTTCAATAATAACAAAAATCCACCCACTTCCAAAAACTCCACCAAGACTCGAGATATTTAAACAATCACAAGTCGATCTTATAGTATTATCAATATTCCACTGATCACGTGACCTTTACGCAATATTGTTTACAATGATTTCATAAGAATAATTCATCGTTATATATTATTCTGGAAAATAAGTTATAATGAAGCTAATATATAAATATTACAGTCACTTCGCTTCGAACTTCACCTAAATTACACCAAAGTTATGTTAAATTGGACATGAAAAAAATATTATAGATACAAATGTCAACGGCTTCTAGGGTTAATAATAATAATAATAATAATAATACTAATAATAATAATAATAATAATAATAATAATAATAATAATAATAATAATCCAAAATTAACGATAAAACTACCACAACTTTAACATATAGTTAAATGATACATTTATAAATAGAATTCTGAAGTAAGCGGACCATGACGAGACCGTTTCACTAAATCTGAACAAAAAAATATGAAAAAGAAAAAACGTTCAAGTCTCTACAATTTGATTTCAAACGTCTGGAAAAATGTTTTCGTGACCACAGCAAATTATTTTCCCGACCAAGGACAGGTCTCCAAATAACAATAAATCACAGGGAATGTTTGGTAAACATTTTGTTTCTAAAGCTGTATATTTTTTCATTCATTTGTCTTTTTAAGTTTCAGGAGAAATTCTGTAAAAATTATGTATATATATATATATATATATATATATATATATATATATATATATATATATATATATACACACACACACACACATACATACCTTCAAAAATAGAAAATACAAAATGTTACAGTGACACCAATTAATGAAATTAGAATTCCAAACATTTTCAAATAATAGTTAGAGAACTAAACATAAAAAATGTTGAAGAGAAATGTAATTAATAAAAAAAACATGAACTGATACGGGGGTTTCATCTTGGTACTGAAAACCATTAATATATATATATATATATATATATATATATATATATATATATATATATATATTCCGTAGTTAAAATTACCTTTATCATCGGCACGATATCGGATAGCCGGACATATCAATGACGTAGAAATGAACATAAACAAATAAAAAAAAAAGATAAATTGCAACGTGAATTTTAAGTCTTGATACTGGAAAAATCTAAAACACTCCCTAATACCATAAATAAAAACCGAAAGACCCCGAAATTCATACATTTCCCAACTTAATTATAACACGGCGAGAGGACCTTTCCCTCATCGAATAAAAATGCGAGAATGATGTACTCGTCTGACTGGGAAAAGAGCTGGGGGGAGGGGGAGGGGTAGGGGAGGAGATGGGGAGAGAGGGGGTACTGCAGGTCCAGCAAATTCAATGTTAAATCAACCTGTGCAGGGGAAGGGGGTTAATCCCCCCCCCTTACCTTTCACCTACTCCTCAACCATCACCAAGCGCCTATGTCCCCCCTGATCAAGAGAGGGCCAGGAAATTCAATGTTAAATCAACTTGTTGGGGTGGGAGGGGGTTATTTCCCCTGCATGCCTTCCCCTAACACCACCTTTCCCCAAGGGTGCTCAGCAAACCCTGCTTCCCCAAATGTGCTGTGAAAACCCCTTCTCTTAACCCCTTCCCCTTCTCCAAGGGTACTGGGAAAACCCCTTTCTCTTAGTCCCTCCCCCTTGCCCTAAGGGAACTTTCCTTTCCTCCCCATTCCCCAAGGGTGCAGAGCAACACCCTTCCCTTCCCTTCCCCCGAGGGTGTTGTGTAAAACCCCTTCACCGTAAGGTATAGGGCAAACCCCTTCCTCTCCTCCTTCTTGCCCTAAGGGTACTGAGCAAATCCCCTTCCCTTCCCCGTTCCCCAAAGGTGCTGGGCAAAACCCCTTCCCCCTAGGGTATTGAGCAAACCCCTTTCTCTCCCCCTTGCCCTAAGGGTACTGAGCAAATCCCCTTCCCTTCACCTTCCTAGAGAGTTGGGCGAATCCACTTCCTCCCCAACACCGTCCCCAAGGGAGCTGAGCAAACAGCCCCCCTCCCCATAGGATCACGTGTCCATTAGGACATACAACATTCAGCGTCCTCTCCTCCACACACCCCCCCCCTTCCCTCCCCTACCCCTACTCTCCCCTCTCCCGGCTCGATTTCGGGTCATCTGTTTTAACTTGACCTCGTTTCCGCCTTAAATTAAACCGTGGCGATGTGTAGCTTTATTTTACACTTTTTTATTTTGGTAAAACAAAAAAAACACGTTCTTATTACGTGTCTGTTTGATGGATTTATGGCCTATATTTATTTTGTGGTTATTGTGGTTTATGGTCTGTATTTACGGCCTTTTACTTGTTGCCGTTTTCTTTTTGTGTGGTTTCTTTTCTCCTTTGTCTGCTGTTTTTATTTGTGTCCTTACTTCTTCCATCTTTCTTTATTATGTCCCCATTATTATTTTTGCTTTTGTTACTTTTTACCAACATCATTTTTTACCTTTGTTATTTTCTGTTAACATCATTATTTCCCCCTTTCTTTGTCGACATCATTTTTTTCCCTTTTTTTATTTTCTGTCAACATCATTTTCTACCTTTTTTCAACATCATTATTTTCCCTTTTTAAATTTTAGTCAACATCATTATTTTCCCTTTCCTTATTTTGGCAACATCATTATTTTCCCTTTCCTTATTTTGGCAACATCATTATTTTCCCCTTTTTATTTTATCAAAATTATTAAATGCCTTTTTTCAACATCATTATTTCCCCTTTTTATTTCTGTCAACATTATAATTTTCCTTTTTATAATTTTCCGTCAACATTAATTTCCATTTTTTTATTTCCTCACCATCATTACTTTCCATTTTTATTGTATCTTGTCTATAATTATTCGGGTTTTTATAATTCTATCTAATGTTTAAATTCACATAATCTTTATATCACAAGGAATTCCAGATATTACAGAAAGAATTCCAGATATTACAAAGGAATTCCAGATATTACAGAAAGAATTCCAGATATTACAAAGGATTTCCAGATATTACAGAAAGAATTCCAGATATTACAAAGGAATTCCAGATATTAAAAGGAATTCCAGATAATACAGAAAGAATTCTAGATATTACAGTAAGTTTTAATTCTAACACGTCGGGAGAAATTACAAAAGTGACCAATTATATGGTCATATCTCTAATATCTTTCAAATAATACAACTGAAAAAGCCCAAACGCATTTACGTTAACTTCATTAATAATAATAATAATAATAATAATAATAATAATAATAATAATAATAATAATAATAAAAATATATAATAATGTTTTTGTAGGTCACACATTACACCGGCGTTATATATTATTAATAATATAATAATAATAATAATAATAATAATAATAATAATAATAATAATAATAATAATATTTTTTGATACATCACATATCAAAATGGCGTTACAACACACGTGGTCAACGAAACGAACACAACAATACTTCACAATCACTAATATTATCATTAACAATCACAACACTGTATTGATTGTTATTCCTACTCCCTTCCTATTGCACGCACGATACCACGAGCGTCATTACGTTAACGATAACGATACGGTAACTCCAGCCGATACGAGGCAAGAAACGAAGCTGCGATACTTTGTGAGTGAGACGCCGACCCTTCTCTTAATCTCAGGTGGATAATTAACCCCCCACCCCCAACATCCCTTCATTAATGAGGATCTCGAACCAGGTGTGTTTGTACCTGTGGGGTGGGGTAATATTCACGTTTGTCTGATTTTCTTTATTTTCCTTCATTTTTTCACTATTTCTGTCACGGTTTTTTCTTTTCCAGTGGGTCACTTTTGATTCAGTGTCGTTACGTGTCGCGTTTTACGAGCTATTTTCTGGACACTTTCGCGTCCTTTCTCCCACTTTCTTTTTACTTTCTCTAC